>NC_081422.1:113306227-113354497 GCF_949786415.1 Peromyscus eremicus
GGCCTCGAACTCACAGAGATCCGCCTGGCTCTGCCTCCCGAGTGCTGGGATTAAAGGCGTGCGCCACCACCGCCCGGCTAAAAGTAAATATATATTTTAATAAAATTTTCTCAGTGGTTTGTCAACTGCCCCAACATTTTATTAAAAAATCTGCATAAAATCCACTAATCAGAAGTCGATCTTACTGTATGTGACATTTCTCTGTTTGCTTAGATCTGCCAAAGGTCTTTCTGCTCTGTTTGTTCCTTTGGGTGCTGGGATGGAGCCCAGGGCCCGACCTGTTTCTAGACAAGTGTTCTGCCACTGAGCCGAATCCCAAGCCCTCACTCAGTGCTCTGTTACTGAGCTGCAGCCTCAACGCCACCTTCTATTATGACTGCCTTTTACTGCATGTATGTGAGTGTTTGCTTACATGTGTGTCTACGTACGACATGCATGCTTAGTACCCTCAGAGAGGCCATAGGATCTCCTGGAACTGGAGTTATAGTTGGTTGTGAGTCACCATATGGGCACTGAGAATCAAAAACAGGCCCCCAACAAGAGCAGCAAGTGCTTTTAACCACTGAGCCATCCCTCCAGGCCTACCATTATTTTTTAATCTTTTGTGTGTGTGCTATATGTATATGTGTTCAGGTGTGTGCGTGTTTGTGTGTGTGAATGCAGCATATACATGTGGAGGTCACGCCGATAACCCTGTCAATCTTCACCTTCCATGTTGCTTGAGGTGGGGTTTCTAATTTGCTGCTGTGTGCCAGGCTAGCTGGCCCACGAGCCTCAGGGGTTTTCTGGCCTCCACTTCCCATCTTGCTGAAGAAGTGCTGGGATTACAGATGTGCACTAACACATCCAGCTTCACCGGTGCTGGGGACCCAAACTCAGGTCCTGGCGCAAGCACTCTGCCCTGAGCCACCTCCCAGCCTGGTTGCCTGGTTTTAAATTCTTCCTTCTTTTCTTTCTTTTTTTTTTTTTTTTTTTTTTTTTTTTTTTTTTTTTTTTTTTTTTGAGACAAGGTCTCACTATACAGCTCTGGCTGACCTGGAACTTGCAAAATAGACCTGGCCGTTGTGGAACCCACAGAGATCCACCTGCCTCTGCCTCCTGAATGCTGAGATTAAAGGGGTGTGATACCATGCCAGGCTTCAATTCTTGCTTTTATGTTCAACTGATTTTCTTTATTATACTTAATTAATTACACTGGTAAGTACTTAATGATTATTATTATGATTAATACTAGAAAGTAGTTAAATGTTTTTTCCATATTCTTAACTTTAATGAAAACATTTTGAGTGATTTACTACTAATGATGACAGAAACTAATGATAACAATTGACTTTTTCAGTAAATTAAGAAAATGTTTTATTTCTATCGTCATCAGATTTTATGCCTTCATTTAGATAATTGTATGTTATCTTTTTTCTACTCATAAATTGATTTTGAGGCATTATCATCATTTTGACATTTTAGAATATATATGTGATATACCTAATCTTTAAAATCTATTACTGGATTCAGTTTGCATTTTACCAGATAAATGCACCATTATTTCTAAGTATGGAGTCTGAGGTCTGAAAACTGGTGTGTCTTCTTTTCAATATTCTTGAAGGTTTTGAAATCAGCTTTAGTTTTAACAGAAATAATATATGTACTTTCCATTTTTCCACACATTAGGCTATTTTTCAGATTTTTTTCTTAAATATTTATCTATTTTTATTTACATATGTGAGTGTTTTGGCTGCATGTATGTCTGTGCACCATGTGAGTGCAATGCCCACAGAGGTCAGAAGAGGGCGTCAGATCCCTGAAACTGGAGTTACAGAAGGTGGTGAGCTGCACGTAGGTACTGGTAACTAAATCTAGATTCTCTACCAGAGCAGTGAGCACTCTTAAGGACTTAACCATTCCCTTAGGCCCCATTTTATTTTATTTAAGTGTGTGTGTGTGTGTGTGTGTGTGTGTGTAAAGGTGCCCATGGAAACCAGAAGAGGGCATCAGATCCCTCTGGGGTCACATGTGGTTGTGAGCTGCCCACTATGAGTGCTGGGACACAAACTCTGGTCCTGTACAAGAGCACAAACACTATTAACTACCCAGCAGTCTCTCCAGCTGCCACATTAGAATATTTAAATAGCAATGGAATTATTTTCTTCTCTCCGATTGTGATAAACTCCATCCTGGGAAACATGAGAAATTAGATTAGCTAGTGATTTATGATTCTATTTTCAAGGAATTAGCTATAGAATTTTATGCCAATTTGCTATTTATTTTCTAATTCATTAATTTATATTTTATTTCATTAATCAGATCCTTTGGTTTGCTCAGGATTGTCTTGTTCTTACATTTCTATTTTTAAAACAATTTTATTAACTGATTGATAATTGTATGGGAGAGGGGGTTGGTGAGTGTGCATGTTCCAGTGTGTGTGGGAGTCAGGGAATAACCCTATAGAGTTCATTCTTTCCTTCCACCTTTATGTGGGTTTTGGGGAAGGAATTCAGGTTGTCAGGCTTGTGTGGCAAGGGCCTTTACCTGCTGAGCTATGTGACTGGCCTTGTATTTCTAATTTCTTATATCAAACAATTAATTGGTCACTCAAAAAAATCTTGAAAAAAAAAACCTTGCTGTTGTGGAATATTAGTTAGAGATGTGTTACGTTCTTTTATGCTGTGAAATATTTGTTTAATGATGCAAAGATGTGTTGCATTCTTTTATGTTGCATTTGTTTAACTCTGTGAAGCTGTGTTACTGTGCCTGTCTAAAACCCCTGATGGTCTAATAAAGAGCTGAATGGTTAATAGCTGGGCAGGAGAAAGGATAGGCGGGGCTGTTAGGCAGAGAGAATATATAGAAGGAGAAAGACAAAAAGAGGAGGATGCCAAGGGCCAGTCACACAGCCACACACAGCCAGCCACAGAGTAAGAAGGAAAGAAAGGAATATAGAATAGAGAAAGGTAAAAGCCCAGAGGCAAAAGGTAGATGGGATAATTTAAGAAAGGATGGCTAGAAATAAGCCAAGCTAAGGCTGGGCATTCATAAATAAGAATAAGTCTCCGTGTATTTATTTTTGGGAGCTGAGTGGCAGGCCCCCAAAAGAGTAAAAAAAAAACCAAAAAACAAAAAACAAAAAAACCAAAACAACAACAATTGCTTTTTTCTGTTTTCCCTCAGGGGTTTTTTGCTTTAGTTTTAAGTGCCATGCAATCCCAAGCAATAATCATAATAATTGTATTTTTAATTAAAAAAATTATTTTATTTATTTTTATGTGTGTAAGTGTTAACTGCATGTATGTCTGTGTACCACTCATATTCCTGGTGCCCACAGAAGCCTGAAGAGGGTAGCACATCCCCTGAGACCAGAGTTACAGGTGGTTGTGAGCTGCCACGTGGGGAATCAAACCCAGGTCCTTTGGAAGCACAGCCAGTGCTCTTAACTGCTAGCCACCTCTCCAGCTCCAACAGCCGCATTTTTCCATGAATTTATTCACATGTATTTTTCCAACTGATGCAGTTGATGGTGTATTTTATTTTTAATTACATATATGTGGTGTGTCGGTGTGGGGGAGAGTATGTGAGTGTGAGTACAGGTGTCCACAGAGGCTAGAGGTGTTGGGGTCCTCCGGAGCTGAAGTCACAGGCGGTTGTGAGCCACTCCACGTGGCTGAAATCCCTGTAAGAGCAGTACACGCTCTTAACTGCTGGGCCATCTTTCCAGCCCCAGTAGTTGTATTTTAATTGTAGGTTGGGGCCTTCATTGTCTTATTTCAAGCCTTTTACCTTGAATTCAACATTGTTTTATATTAACACACCAAGAAACGCCCTGATTTCTGTTGTCATGTCTGTTAATGAGAGAGAAAGTAATTTGTTCTGAGGAAAGAAAATAATTCTATTGCTATTCAAAATATTTTAATGCGGGGACTGGAGAGATGGCTCATTATTTGCAAGCATGCACTGCTCTTGTACAGGACCAGTTTGGTTCCCAGCACCACACTGGGCAGCTCTCAACCACATGTAACTCCAGGGGGATCTGATGCCCACTTCTGGCCTCCATGGACACCTGCACACATACACAGAGATATGCACAGAGACACACACATATACACATACATGTACACAATAACACACACACACACACACACACACACACACACACGAGATCTTCATTGTTAAGTTGACTGGATCTAAAATCACCATGGAAACATCTTTGGCCACATCTGTAAGTGTGTTTCCAGAGAGGATTAACTGAGCGTTTAATCTGCTTGCTCTGAAGTGAGTGGCATTATTCCCACGGGGGGGGGGGGGAGAAGAAAGGAAAAAGCAAGATGAGGGCCAAAAGTCACCTCTTTCTGCTTTCCCATCAGCCCAGATGTGGGTAAGCAGCCTTGTGCTCTGGCTGCCATGCCTCCCTAGCCAGGATGAGCTGCCCTCTCTTACACTGTGACCCTAAACCAGTCTTTCCTCCCTTAAGGGGCTCTTGGTCAGTTATTTTGTCATAGCAAAGAGAAAAGCAACTAGTATACATCCCTAATGCAAAAAAAAAAAAAAAAAAAAAGGAATCTGAAACTTTTTGAGAGCTGACACCGAATTCCAAATTTTGTGCATTTATGGAACTTGTGTTTAGGTTGCTCAATTGGTTAGTTTATGCAAATAGTCTCAAATGCCCACACCTCCAAGATCTGAAACATTTCTGGATCTAAGCAGTTTGGATAAAGGATATTCAACCCCCTTAAATTTTGTTTCATGTTTACTATTTCTGAGTCACTTTGTTGTACAAGGCTGACATTTTTCAAGATCAGAGTCCTTTTCCTTTTAAAAAGTGAATTTTATCCAGTTACACTTATTATTGAAATACGCTTGGTCTTGCTTGGCCATATCATTTTCTGTTTTCTACACTTCCTTGTTGCTTCTTCTTTTTTTTTTTTTTTTTTTTCTTTTCTTGAAAGATCCGTTTTCTTAATTTTTCACCCTCAGCACTTTGGAAGGGATATAGTTTGCTTTCTGTTAAACAAGTTTATAACTTTAAGTAACACTTCAGACTTCTTTTTCCCAATATATCATTGACACGGTTTTTTAGCAACAGTGTTTGGCTGTCTACCCTGATTAGATTCACCAGATGCTTGCCAAACTCCTCCTCACTTATGCCAGCCTGAGATTTTCCTGCACAGCCCAGACTAAACGGCTCTGGCCGCCCTTGTTTGTGGCTGTTTAAAAACAAAGCTTGTTAACATATTGTCAAATCATACTTCTCTGAAACCTACAGAGACTTGGCTCAGGCTGCCAATGGTAAAACAGCAGGCGGGCTGCAAGTCATGGCCCCAGGCCCACTCTAAAGCAGGGAGGGGCATGCACAGTGCTCCCTATTAGGGTTCGCATGTTGCCAACAACACAACGGCTTGCTCCCCACTTCCTCTGGATTATTCCCATCCCTGCTCACTGACACCTCCCAGAACCATCTCCAGGGCTGGCCCATCTCTTTGTAGAAGGCCTACAGACCCAGAGCAGCATGCTTGCAAGACAGATGGGGAATTTCTGGAGTGTCTCAAGGCTCCTCCTTGGCCATCTTCCATTGTGGACCTCCATGCTTACTCCAGGGAGTCCTCCCTGACTGCCCCAGCTCTCATCACTGAGTCCTCTGACCTATTCTTGCCCTCTTCTAGCCTGTGTTGATCTTTGACATCTCAAACCTGCTGAATCTGGTTTCTCCAACTAGAGTGGAAGACCCCAAGGCTAGAAACACAGATTGCTTAGAAAAGACTACTTAATAAAGGAAAGGTCAGGACAGCTGATCTAGGAATCCGACTGTCTGGGTTTGCACACCAGATCTAAGGCTTTTGAACGGTGGAGCTTTGGGTAAGTGACTGGCGTTTCCATAGAAGCTGATGTACGCACAGAATGTGACAAGGTGTGAACTACACGGTTCAGCTGGTGGCCCCCAGAAGGCAGGCGTGGTGTGGAGCCGGTACTGCCTCATCGGTCATGGCTAGAGTTTAACAGCCTCACAGCATGGCTGATGCAGAGGGCAGGTGGATGAGCTCCAATGTGGGAGGCTGGAGAGCCAGAGGAAATAATTTCCCTTTCGTGGAACAAGGCAGTGGGCTGGACACAGGGCAGGTGCCAGCCCTTTTGCCTGGCCTCCGTACATGCTGTGGGTGTTAGGCTTATGAGCCTGTCTGCTCCAGGGGGCCTGGGGAGCACATCTCCAACAGAGGCACTGCCCCACTTTCTGACCAGGTGTTCTAGCTGGAGACCTCTTTTTCCTTCCCCCCACTTCCTCCTCCAGTCCTCCCTGCCCAGCCCAACATTCCCAAGAGGTACCAGCGCTCCGCTGCTGAGCAGGATCATGAAGATGATGAATGTCTCGAACCAGCTGTGCTCCACGATGCGGTAGCAGGTCTTGCGCAATCGCCACCAGACCTTCCCCGGGGCCTGCGTTGTGTCTACTGTGCAGCAGGGACAGCGTCGGACACAGCCTATAGGGGAGGGTGACAGGGCCCGTGAACACTCAGGTCTGATGGCAGAGGCTAGATGTTTGAGGGAATGATTGAAGGGTTGTGACGGTGGGGTACATGGTGTGAGGGATCTGTGTGGGAGGACTAAGGGTGTTCTCTGCAGAGCCACACAATCGGCAACTGGACTGGGCATTGGTAGGGCCGGGGATGGCATGGGTGCCAGCCTGGACTCTGGAAATACTTATCTCCCATGATCTACCTCATCTCTGCAGTGTCTGAGCCTTGGTGAAGCCCTAAGTGACAGGCAGCCCTGAAGTGGCGTGGGATGGAAAACCACAGCTGCACTCCAAATGCACCCATTGACAGGCTGCAGATGTCCGTCACCAACGTGGCCATATACCACACCCACATGGATAGACAGCGAAAGACTCCTAGGTGCAGGGCGTGGTGGACTGGGTTAAATGAGCACACCGCAAACACGGTGCTACCATCCCTTAGTGATGCTGACCAGTCCTGCACCCTGGGTAGGCAGAACCACTATGACCCACTTTGCAGGGGAATAGTAAAGGAGGGTAGACTCCTGGTCCTCCTGTCCGCTCAGTACCTTCAGTGAAGCAGTCTTCTGGGTCCTTGACATCTTCACCAAGGTCTGGGATTTGCTCCAGGAGGTCGGCTGTGTTGGTCATGTCAGCGGTGGAACCCTCTGAGTAACTGTCCTCGGGGGCCTGGGGCGTGGGAGGGGAGGGATGACCACAGGCCGAGGACCAGCCTCCAGCTCCAGCTTGGCATCTGGGGTAGCCCAGGGTGAGTCCAGATGCCCCCCCTCTTTGCACACCCTGGGAATCTGAGGTGGAAGTGGGCTGACGCCTGTCACAGAGCCTCTTATTGAGGATGGAGTGAGGACTTGGCTTTAGGACTCCTGGGTCTGTGGTTCTGGTCTACTGGATTTAGGGCTGGGATGTGGGAGAATGAGGGGCTTTGGGAGAACCCCAGGAAAAGAAACTCATCTAGCTTGAACAAGACAGACATGGTTGAGGAGACAACGGGACGCCCATTGGTACACAGACACACATCCCAAACAGAATCAAAACCAAGACACAGGCACACAGCAGCAGGTCAGACATGCAGAGAACATGCCAACAACAGCCCATGCTCCCCACCCAGCTCGCGTAGGTTTTGGGGTGGGGGTGGAGCCTGGAGTGTGTCTGAGAAAGTGCTGGAACCTTCCCTCCTTGACCCTAGACCTTGGTTCCCAGGGAGGCTCTAGGTCAGAAGTTCTCAAGCTGTGGGTTGAGATCCCTTTGGAGTCCAATTATTCTTTCATAGGGTCGCCCAAGACCGTCGGAAAACACAGATATTTATTTACATTATAATTCATAACAGTAGCAAAACTACAGTTATGAAGTAGCAACAAAAGTAACAGTTTTGAAATAATGAACATAACCATTATGTTTGGGGGACACCACAGCATGAGGAACTGTACTAAGGGTCGCAGTGTTAGGAAGGTCGAAAACCACTGCTCTAGGATATGAGAGCCTGTGAGTGTCTGTGCCGCTGTGGCTGTGGGCAATGCCAGGATCTGTGGGTAGGTAGATCCTACCAAGGTGAGCCCTGTGGCTTAGCTGGCCCCTCCAGAACAGTTTAGTTGGTGAATGGAGAGCCTGGCTGGTTACCACAGGCCTTATGGTAGGACATCACAGGGTCTGGCTCAATACTCTGCAGTTCCTCACTGTCACATGCTGAAGTCTACGCCATCGAACCCGCCTCTGGCCTTGGCCTAGCTCCTTTCTTCTCCCCATCTGCTTCCTGTGCCCCTCCTGGCCTCTCCGGGGAGCACTGCCCCCATGAGTCATTTACACAGAGTCCCTTTCCCTACCTCTCCTTCTGGGGAACAGAACCTTAAGATAGAAGAATCAGAAGGGCTTCCGTGGAGAAAGGAACGCCCCATCTGCTCCCACCCAGCCTCACTCCTATCTCAGCCGGCTGCAGAAGGCCTGTCTAGGCTCAGGCCCTGGACTGGATGCCAGAGCCCGGCTATGTGGCCTTCTTCCCCTTCCTTGGGTGAGTCACCATGCCCATATCTGGACCTCCTGTTTTTTTACTTCTGAGGTTTGTGGCAGAAAACGACCAGGTCTCAGGGGAGGGGAGAGCCTGCTGTTCGGAGTGGGCAGAGGGTTGGGGCTCTGTCTTGTGGTCCCCATGCTCTTGAGGCTACACCAGGCAGGGCCTTGCAGACACAGAGCTGTCTAAGGAGCGGCTGGCCATCAGGCAGAAGAGTTCTCAGGATCCTACTGCAGGAGGGAGGAAGCCTTCCCCCCTTCCCTCTCTTCTTTCTGAGACAGGGTCTCATGCAGCTCAGGCGGCCTCGAATTCACTGCACAGCTGCTGTTGACCCTGAACATCCGATCCTCCTGCCTCCAGCTGTGGGTCACCACACCCAGTTTGTTCAGTGCTGAGGATCAAACCCAGGGCTTTGCGAGTGTTAGGCGAGCATTCTACCAACCCAGCTACATGCCCAGTCTGGAAGAAGTCCTTCCCCTGGGAACATGCTAGCATTTTTCTCTCTTCTTCTTCCGGGACTGCACACATCTGGAGGGAGGAAGCCACAAAGCTCTGAGTAATCTCACACTCCCTCCCAAGGCTTCGCATTCGGAACCCTCCTACTCCACACGTCAAGTGTTAGACCATCCAGGGAGGGGCTGTGACCTGCAGTCAGGACACAGTCCACCAGGGACTCGTGCTCCAGGACCACCCATGACTGCCAATGATGGTGGAGCATCCTAGGGCCTTTCTTATGGGACCAAAGTCACAAGCATTGGGCTGTGGAGTGAGGTCACA
Organism: Peromyscus eremicus; assembly: GCF_949786415.1. Classification (NCBI taxonomy): domain Eukaryota; kingdom Metazoa; phylum Chordata; class Mammalia; order Rodentia; family Cricetidae; genus Peromyscus; species Peromyscus eremicus. The sequence continues at coordinate 113,315,509 of NC_081422.1, forward strand.
GGTCACAGGACACAGGAAAATGAATGGTACCCAGCACTCTCTTTGAACACATGACTTCCCTTCCACATGCTTGAAGCAAGTGAGGCTGAGCAGGGTGGCTAGCCAGGACACAGGTCCCTGGGCTTGGGTGCTCAAAACCCAGATGTGCAGAGGAGCCGGGCAGGTCACACATGCGATTAGGAGGGTGGTGGTACAGCAAACCAGAAAGCTCCAGCCTGAGGCTGGGGGATGGCTACCACCTGTCTACATCGTGGTAGCACTACTCTTCAGTTTTCATGTGAAACGAGAGATGTAGATTTTATTTTTTTTTAAACAGAAAAGCTCCCAAGTGTGTTGTGGAATATTAGTTTAAGATGTGTTACATTCATTTATGCTGAGGAATATTTGTTTAATGATGCAAAGATGTGTTGCATTCTTTTGTGTTGATTTGTTTAACTCTGTGAAGCTGTGTTACTGTGCCTGCCTAAAACACCTGATTGGTCTAATAAAGAGCTGAATGACCAATAGATAGGCAGGAGAGAGAAATAGGCAGGGCTGCCAGGCAGAGAGAATAAATAGGAGGAGGAATCTAGGGAAGGGAGCAAGGCGTGAGAAAAGGAGGAGAGAAAGAGGCCAGGGCCAGCCACCCAGCCACCCAGCCACCCAGCCACCCAGCCACCCAGCCACCCAGCCACCCAGCCACCCAGCCACCCAGCCAGCCACAGAGTAAGAAGGAAAGAAAGATACATAGAATAAAGAAAGGTAAAAAACCCAGAGGCAAAATGTAGTTAAAGAGAAACAGAATAATTTAAGTTAGAAAAGCTGGCTAGAAACAAGTCAAGTTAAGGCCAGGCATTATAAGAAAGAATAAGTCTCCATGTATTTATTTGGGAGCTGGGTGGTGGGCCCCCAAAGAATAAAATAAGCCAACTACACAAGTAGGTGGTAGTTAATTCAGAGTAAAGCCTTTTTGCGGCCACAGTAAATCCTGATGACAGGCTGCCTCCCCCGCCCCCCCCCCCCCCAACATTTGCAGGGATGAGGCAGCAGGTGACTGATACAGCCAGGACTGTTCGGAGAGATCGATCAAGTCCTCACAGGACAAACGCTCGCCAAATGGTAGAAGAACACAAGAGCACAGCATGGGGGAGGGCGAACATGGAACTTCATTCAGGCTTAGTCCTGCCTCAGAGTTCTCAGCTGCTTGGTTCCACAATTTTCTCCTGGCCTTGGGGTGGGCACCATCTCTCCCTGTCAGGACACTGGTCCCCCACCCTCCTCTGCAATGGGTCTCCATGCTGTCTGTGACACTGGCTGTGGTTCCCCTTAGCAAATGTCGGGCCTGTGCCGTGGCCTCATGGCCTGGCTCCAGCCCCAGCAGCAGACCCCACTGTTACCTCACTGCACCCCGGGGCCCGGGGATCCGCTTTCGGCTCTTGCTGCCAGTCTGCCTGAGACGTACTGGCCTCGGCTTCAGAGGATGCGGTCTCTGACACCTGGCTCCAGGCCCTGGGCTCCCGAGGGGGCTCTTGGCCACCAGACACAACCTGGGATTCCTGCTGAAAAGATCTCATGAGCAGAGCCTAAACACCCAGGCAGAGGGCCTCCAGGGCCGTGGCTTTGTGGGTTTCAGCCTCTGCCCACCTCTTCCTGGCATCTTCATGAACCTCTATCTACTGAAGGCCTCTTCATCAGCTGATGTGAGTCAGTAAGTGAGAGGTTCTTGATGAGTATGGGCAAAGGACACATAGCCAAAGCTCAGCATAAACCTCTCCAATTCAGACTCCCTGAAAGAGCACAGCTGAACCATGATGTCCCACGAGTGCTACCAACTCTACTTAGAAGGATGTGCTGACTTCTCAAGTCCACAAGATACTTCAGTTTGCCTGCACTGATTCCCACAAGTCACACACACACACATACACACACACACACACACACACACACACACACACACACACACACACACACACACTTGTGCTGGTCCCAAGGGTAAAGGGAAGAGGAGGAACAGCCAGAATTCTGCTCCAATACAGGAAATGGTGGAAGCTGTGGTCCTAGTACCCCTACCTTCCTACAGCTCTATAACTCGGCTACAAGGGCCACGGCTGGACTCTGCAGTCATCGGAGGCAGGAGGCAGAACCAAGCCTCGTTCTCCTGGGCCAGGCCCACCTAGTGCCAGCTGAGGAATCGGCCAGGAAGGGCCATTGGGCATGCTTGACCTAGAGACCTGAGGAGCAGCCATACAGCCCAGCTTAGGTCAAGGGAAACCTGAGGGGCAGACACTCTGTCTGGGCCAGACTCTGGTCCCAAGTGTTAAAACTAACAGGGTAGGAGATAAGATAGTGCTGTTCCTGACACCCCTCCATCTCAGGGATGCTTATTTTTAAATCCCAGAATTGGCCTCAGGCATGGGAGGAGGGGAAGGGACAGTTGCAGGTCACCAAGGCATAGCCCTCTCTCACTCAGACATTTGTCCCTGCTGGTCCTGGTGCCAGACAACAGTTAGAGTTGGGGGCTGGGCAGAGAGAGGCATTCATGAAGAATGCCTATCCATGTCTCACTTTCTCTGTCTGTACAGTTAGCTGGGGATGGATGGGTGGGTAACAGCTGGACTTGGCACCTTTCTGGGAGACCAGCTGTTATGGGGCTGGCCTGTCTTCTCCCCACCATGCCACTGCTGAGGTAGTCTGGCTGAGGCTAGTAGCTGTGTTCTGGACCCTGCAAAGCGGGTGGCTGCCCCATCAGGACAAGGGCTTACCTGTTTGCTGGATTCTTCCTCGGTGCCAAGGCTGTCCTCTCCATCCTCCTCCTGGTCGTCAGTGTCTGACTCAGCCATGGCGATGGGCACACACACTGGCTCCGTATCCCCGGGGGTGCCCTGGCCGGGCCGCCTGTCTTCCTCAAATCGTGTTTCCTTGCGGGCTGGGGGCGCCTTCTCCACCTCTGGGGGTGGCGGGGACCTGGGGGCCGTAATACAGCTGGGCAGCTGGCTGTGGGTGGCAAGAGCCACTGGCTTCTTAGGTCGCCTCCGCAGCAGCCCGCAGCAGAAGTCCCAGGTGGTCCGCTTGACGAAGCGCAGGCCCCGCTGGATGCGGGCCAGGGCCAGCTGGAGGTTGTTCATCTCCCCATCCTCGTCAGGGGCGGTGAGGTTGTCTGCACTGAAGGAGCTGAGCAGCAAGGCCAGGAAGAGGTTCAAGACCTGTTGAGGAAATGGGTCAAGTTCACCCAGGCACTGATCATGGAGGGGAAACTGAGGCCTTAGGAGACTTTGAATACTGCTGACGACAAGAAGCACAGAGCCCTGGGCTCTCACCTACCCCTCTCCTTCTCTTGCATATGGAAGCTTCATCTGCAAAAGGTCCAGACAACCAGAATGAAAACTTTCAGATCCAGGTCCCTTGTATTTTAGCTCAGGGTCAAGAAGAGAGCCACAGATGGGGACAGTTAGGGGCTTGCTCCAGGTCACACAGGGAGACTGGAGAGAGCCTTAACCGGGCACCAGCAGCCTCAACATGGGCCTCCCTCTCCCTTCCCAGTCCCCTCCTGCCTTTGGACTAATGGGCAGATGGGACACAGGGGATGGGTGGGCCCAGGGATCCCTCCTGGGAAGTGGGGAGTCAGAGACAAGGCAGAGGGGGCCCCCAAAGAAACTACTCCCACCTCTAAGGGCTTTGAAAGGGCTGGTGAGTCTGTGGGTAAAAGGGAAGTGATTAGCTTTGGTTCCCCACAGAGCGGACTATCTGCGCAGCATGTGTGGCTGCTAACAGAGTACTCATTCTGCCTGTGTCTTAAGATGGTCACAGGAAAGGGAGCAGAGAAGGGACGATGGCAGAAAGCAGTAAGGAAGGCAGGCGTACTCAGACACCTCAGACCTGCTGTTGGTGTGTGACATCCCGGAGTCATGGGACAAGGTGTACTGTCCCATGGGAGGCGAGGAAGATGGCAGTGGGTCTGTGAGAATCCCCTGGCACCTTCTCTCAGTCTCCAGGAAGGAGTTCGGCTGAAGAGGCCCTTGTAGGGGTGGCCAGACACATCTCTGAGCCCTGCTCCCACTTCTCCCAAACTGCTCAGGGATGCACCCTGCCACAGGGACTCCATATCTGCCAGAAAACTGGGGTGAACATTCTGAAGAGGGCCAGGCCTCAGTAAGAAGCCTTCGATTAAAAAAAAAGAAAAGAAAAGAAAAGAAAAAAGCAGCACGTATTCCCTGGCCAGCAAAAGCTAAAGGTGCTTCCGTGCCGATTCTGTGGAGAAGTGACCGCTTCTGACATCTGGCCACCTTTTTCACGTCCTCACCAAGGACAAGGGATTCAGTATTAATCAAAACTGCTGTTGATGTTGACCTCAACCCTGGCCCTCCGCCTCTGCTCCTCTGCCCACTGAGAGTTCTCCCTGTGACCCATATCCCTCACCCATGCCTCGTCCCTAAGAGTCCTGGGTCCAAGCTCCAGGCAAGGCAGGAGGCCTTGTCCACCCACTCAGCACCCAAGGGCCTTCCATCTCCAGCTTCCGAAGCTCGTTCTTCCAGGGCTTCCCCGTCAATCACGCGTGGCCCCAGCCTTGCCTGATCACTCCCCCATTTCAGTAGCAAGCTTGTTTCCACCCACATGGCTGGCCCCAGCAGCGGCCCAGTTCCCGAGGCAGCAGCGTGGGAAGCAGTAGCTTCCCTCCTCCAGAGCCTCTAATCTTCTGTCCCCAGGCAGATCTGCTCAGAAATGGCAGGACTCTGGTGAGGGACGGCTCAGCCGGGCATCAGGCGAGCTGAGTGCTGGCATCAGGTGAGTGCCGGGCACATTTGCTTTCTTTTTGGAACACAAAAGTCTGGCAGCCCCTGGAGCCAGGTAGGGACTAGATGAGGCTCCACCCCAAGGGGAGGCTGCTTTGAGTGACACTGTGCACTGATTCCTCTCTGGGCTCTGAGCTTTAGTCTGGGGACAAGGGGGTGGACAATCTGTTGGGTTCTGGCTTGGCCCGGCTGAGGCACATGGATAGTGAAAACAGGCAGGTTTGGGGAACGGCTTTGTAACCCATAGTTCTCAGCCCACGGCAGGCTGGAAAGTGGATCCAAACCTCCCTATATGCTGGTGTGACACTGTGCTGTCCATGGGGGACATGGCATTCACAGTGGACCATGCAAGTGTTGGTCCTGTGTTGGTCACCTATGTGACCAATAAAGCGGTTCTTGTCCTGAGCCGATGAGTCACTTTAACCTCGTCTCTTCTGGGCTGGAAACCTCCCTTAACTTCCCTAGCTGGGGAGGAAGGACACTCACGGACTCTTCCTTAGGGGCACTGATCAGTTATTTCTGGCTGAGGGTTATTTCTCTACATCTCTCAAGTTCATGAGCACCACCAGTATCTGGGCTAGGCCATGCTTCCCTCTGTATACCCACCAACAACCGGCATAATGTTTGGCATGTCAGAAATACTTGCAAGTCTTTGTTACTCTGAGCAGAGAACCAAGTAGTAATTCACTGGTAACGGGGGACAAGTCAACAAACGAATGAATTAAAAACAAGCAAGTAACAAATGCACTTGTAGATGAGTGTGCAGATGAATGAATGAGCAAACTGCAAAGAAGGATGGATGAGTAGAAGGATGAGTGAGTCAATGGCTAAGTGAACAGCTTGTTGGATGGATAAATTAGGTGGATGGGAATGGTGAATGTGGGATGTATGGGGAGGTTGATGGATGGGGTGGATGAATGAGTGGAGGGCAGAGAAGAGAGTAGATGAATGGGGGATGAATGGGTGGGTGGGTGGGTGGGTGGGTGGGTGGGTATATGAACAGGCATGAATGTGTATGTGTGAATGGGAAGGTGGTAGACAGATGAGTGAACGAGTAGATGTGACTAATGGATGAATGACTGGTAAATGAATGAACACATGGATGGGAGGATTGGTAACTAAGTAGACAGACTGATGAAAAGGTGGGTAGTGAATAGATGACCAAGTGAGTAGATGGCCGAATAGGTGAGCATATTGATGAGTAGGTAGATGAGACAATGAATGGGTAAATGAGTAGGCATGCTTATGATAAGTGCATAGGTGGCTGGGTAAGTGTGTGCACAGGTGCATGAATGGATAGTAGAGTAGAAAGGGAAAGATGGGTAAATGAGCAATGAATGAATGGTAGGCGGACCAGAGGCTTATGGGAAGGTGGATGGTTTGATAGACAGCTAGGTGACTGGCTAGACAGAAGGAAATGGAGGTAAATGGATGGGTAGGTGGGTGAGTGTACATTATGAAGCCCTTGGTGGACTCACCACAAGGTTGCCAATGACCATGACAAGCAGGAAGACGAGCAAGCATAGTGACTGCCCGGACACCTCCATGCAGTCCCACATGGTCTCGATCCACTCTCCACAGAGGATGCGGAAGATGATGAGGAAGGCGTGGAAGAAGTCCATCATGTGCCAACGGGGTAGGAGGCCGGAGTCGCTGATGCGGTGCCTCAGCTCTGAGTAGTTCTTGCCAAAGAGCTGCATGCCCACCACAGCAAAGATGAACACAATGATGGCCAGCACCAGCGTCAGGTTGCCCAGGGCCCCCACGGAGTTCCCAATGATCTTGATGAGTGTGTTCAGGGTGGGCCAGGATTTGGCCAGCTTGAAGACTCGCAGCTGAGAAAGGAGGGAGAGGGGGTGTCTCTGTAACGGGTCTGGGTCATGGATGCTGTTATGCCCCCAGCTCCCGCCTGAAAGCCCTGGGAGGTCTTGTTCCCCCAACTGGTTTCTCTTAGGGGATTACTGCTGATTTTTGGCAGTTGTTGGACAGCCTCCTGCGCTCCAGCCCATCTCTTCTCTGCCCCCACACTTCCCCACTCTCATTGCCACGGGCTGCCCTGTGGATTCTCCCAGCCTGGGGCGCCCTTCCTCCATCGAACTCTCCAGCCATCTGACTCACGGCTACCTTTCCTGCCTCTCAGTCATCACAGAGAAAGATGGTGGGTGCTCCATATTTATTGGGCACCCAGGGTGTCCCAGGCCTGTGCTTAGGAGGGACTGACTTAATCTGAGTTTCTGATAACCACACGAGGTTGGCATAGTCACCACCCTCCTTTGGTCCTTAAAGGTAAAGTGACTTCTGTGAGTTCCTTGGCTCATAAGAACGGGGTCAGCATTAGAACCTATAGACTGGACTTTCCATCCCCACTGGAGCTGCAAGTTCCTCTTCCAGGAAGCCTTCCCTGGCCACACCACCAGGCCCAGAAGGACCTCAGGTATTCTAAGCGCCAAATGTGATCCACAGACAGAAGATTCAGCGACATCTGCAACCCACTGAATCTGCCTCTGCAGTTTAGCAAGATCCTAGGTAATGTAAGCACTTCCAAGTTAAAAAAAAAAAAAAGCCATTTCAGTAGGCAATGCTCAGAATGAGCCACCCACAGATCTGGCCATGCCTGTTAACTTGCCATATGACCCCACTCCTGGATCCTGTACACGCAACTATCAATTGTCTCCCATGCTGCTGGGCGAGGCACCCAGAGACACTCAACAAATGTCTTGCCATCATCAGAGCAGGACAGAGCAAAGCAAGAGTATTTGGATAGTGGCTACAGAGGTGGTGTTCCCAGCCCCTGCTCCTCCCCTCTGCGGTGGTCCAGGCACGTACCAGGCGGAAGGAACGCAGCACAGACAGGTTGCCCATGCGGGACAGCCCCAGCTCCATGAGACTAAGGATGACGATAATGCTGTCAAAGATGTTCCAGCCCTGCTGGAAGTAGTAGTAGGGGTCAAGGGCAATGATCTTGAAGGTCATCTCTGCTGTGAAGATCCCTGTGAAGACCTGAAGGGACAGCAGGAGTCAGCGGGTCCCCAAGTGTGGGCTGGAGACCCTGCCAGCAAGCACCCTGCTTCCTGACTCTTGTCCTGCCAGTGTCTCCCCTCAGGCCTCTGGGCTCCTCGCCAGGCTCATCAGCTCACAAACAGCCCGCATTCATCATGGGCTCTGCAGACATGACGTCTAATGGCCACCTGCAGGGGAAGCTGGGGCAGCTACAGCATCCTCACAGCACTCCAGGAGCTCAGGGCCCCTGCTTCTGCCTTTCACCAGGTTTCCCAAGCTTTCTCTCATCTACAAGCTCCCTGTAATAGCAACCAGCCACTGCCTCCCCAGGGGCTGGCAATGTGCAGGCGTTGCTCTAGGGTACTTGTGGGTTTAATGTGTGTGTGTGTGTGTGTGTGTGTGTGTGTGTGTGTGTGTGTGTGTGTGGTATGTGGTATGTGGTATACACACGTGTGGAGGTCATAGAAGAACATCGGGCATCCTAATCTATTGCTCTTACACCCTTGAGACTAGGCCTTGAACTTGTAGAGATCCGCCTGCCTCTGCCTCCTGAGTGCCAGGATCAGAGGCGTGCGCCACTACTCCAGGTCATGCCTGGCTTTTCATGTGGGCCCTGGGTATTTGAACTCAGGTCCTTGGCCTTGCAAAGCAAGGACTCTTACCCACTGAGCCAAATCGCTGGCCTATGTGTATTTTAAAAAACTCATCCAAAAACCCAACCCACATGTGGCTGAGGCCCAACACAAAAAGTAAACTTGAAACTTGAGATTAAAAGCATTTTTTAATCTCCTGGTTTTTGAGTGTGAACTTCCTAGGTGGCAGTATCACGCTGCAATGTCCAAGGCTGGATGTGCTCTCCCAGGGGCATTCGTGAGGGACAGAGGCTGGCTCCCCTGGGTTTGTTGACTCACGACTACACGGCCTGACACCGGCCTATAGAGTCTGATACACAGGAGCCTGTGGTGTTGGTGGGCAGCCATGACACAACCCAAGACTCTGAAGGATGCCAGACTGACAGGGTATGATCTCCAGAGGAGGGTATGTCTGCTGAGGTCATAGTTGTGAAGTCAGGGTCCATAGGAGCTAGCTTGGCCATGGGGAGGAGATGGTGACTGGCCTGAGAGACACTCAGCGGGCTTCTGGAAGGGAAGTGATAGAGAGAGTGCCCTGGGAACCGCACCAGGCCTGCAGCAGGCATCAAGACACAGGAGTGAAAGGCGCACCCTGGGGTCAGCCATCAGCAGGGAGCCCGTCTGGCCTGAGTACCCTCAGGGAACTCTGCCCAAAGCAGAGGCCAGCATGGCTTTCCCTCCCTCTCTGCTCGGACGGGGCTCTGAGGAGGTGGGCCAGGGGGACCTTGCCACAGACCAGCCCCTCCTCACTGCCCAGAAAGAATTGTTTCCTAGAGGGGACCTCAACGTCCTCCAGGCTCCACCCAAATACATGGCCTGCCCTCTGACCCACCACAAGCACATAAGCCTGTTTCACAGTTTCTCCATGTCACAGACCCCAACCCACAGGCCTCCGCATCTCTCTACTCCACCCACCCACAAGACTCATTCCCTTCAGGCCTGTTCAAAAGTCACCAAGTCCCTGGTGCTTCCTGAGGTGTGTAATAGGTCCCTTTAAGCACATTTCTTGGTCCCTTCCCCCTCACAGCATAAGCACCATCTGGGCATATGTATCAAGTCTTCTCTCTCTGGAATAAGCGGCAGTTAGATTTTTGACCTGCAGGCTACCACGTCCCCCATCGGGCACCACTAAGCTCCTTTCCACGTCTTGAGGGAGCCTTATGTGCCCAGTCTTAGTTCTCACTCAGCTGTCCTCAGACCCCCCCATAAAGCACTCAACTTCCCTGAGAGCCTCTAGGAGGGGCCACTGGCTGCCCGCTTCCTTCAGCAATAGGCTTGGACTTCCCTAGAACCTGCCTGGGCACATGAGAACGGGTGCTTTTCTAAGGCCTGTCTGAGGGTCTCCTGAGTGTTATTCCTCAGTTCAGGGAGCAGTGGCCAGTAAAGGCTCTTGCTCCCCATTTTACCTAAGTTCCTAGCTGTCTGGCTAGCAAGATAACTGAGAAGAAAAAGACCAAAGAGGCGTTTAAGACCAAAAACAAAGGATCCTTCGGGGATCAGCAACATCTGTTGAACTTTGTTAAATACTCAATCTGGGGAACCCCAGACCTACTGAATCTTCCTTCTGACTAGATACTGTTTGGGAGCACAGGTTGGCTATCCTTTGTATACCCTGGAAACACCCAGGAAGCCTTGAAATGGGAGAGGCCTGATCCTGCCCTAGAGACCTTGGGCTGGAGGGCAGCTCAGATACAGGGGCTTAAAAAGAGTTTATTTTTAATTACGTGTCTATGTGTGGGCATGTGCATGTAAGTGTAGTGCCCATGGAGGCCAGAAGAGGGCGTTGGCTCCTCTGGAGCTGGAGTTACAGGCTATTGCGAGCCACTGGATATGGGTGATGGTAATTAAACTCCAGTCCTCTACAAGAGCAGCAAATGTTCTTAACATGTGAGCCATGTCTACAGCTCCATACAGGGGCTTTTTAATACTTCCCAGGTGACTCTGGCTAAACTTGAAAAGTGCCTGAAATCTGGCCTCAGATCTTCTCCTTGTCCAGGGTCACATCATGCATGCTAAAGCCACAAGAGTAGAGCTGATGTATATGATGTGCACAGTAACACAGAATGACAACCAGATGTGTAGTACAAAGAAAGCTCTGATGCTCTGTGATCTTAGCCCAGCCTCTCCACCTGAGTGAGCCCATATACGAAATGGGACAAAGATATCCAAGAGTTAGGTTAAGGAGTGTGAAGTGGGTGCTCATGTGGAGCACCGAAAGCACCATGGTGACCGTCAGCAGCATGTACCCCACTCCTGAGTGGGGCTGAGAGGGCAAGACCCAGGCAAGGGCTGCTTCAGACCTGAAAAGCCCTGGATGTTCGGTGGGTTCTGAGTATGGCTTCTCACTTCCCCTGACTCCTCAGCAGGAGGCTTTCCTATCAGTGCTGATGGAGACATCCCAGCAACTGTGAGACTTCTGGGGAAACTTAAGCAGTGGATTTGGTGTTTGAAGAGATGATTCTACCGTTAAAAGCACAGATTGCTCTTCTAGAGTACCAAGTTCAAGTTCCAGGACCCAAATGGTAGCTCATAACAGGATGTAACAGCAGGTCAGGGAGTAAGATGCTCTCTTGTGGCTTCCTTGGGAACTGCACACATGTGGTGCACATATAGGCAAAACATACACAAACAATTTAAAAAACTTTTTTAAAAAAGGGGGTTTCTTTGAGACAGGGTTTCACACAGCCCAGACCAGTCTTGAACTTGACCTCTTTCCTGAGACTACACGATTCACACTGTAAACCTGAACTTAACATTTGACACTGTGGCCGCTTTCCATGCTAATTAAACACATTTTACAGTGTCCTTTTCTATTATTATTATTGTTGTTATTATTATTATTATTGTTATTATATCTGTGATATATTCTATGGCAGAAATATGCCATACTAGTTTAACCAATTCTCCATGACAGATAATTTTCTGTTAGAAAGACTGTCGTAATAAATAGCATTTTGCAGCATATTGTTCAATTCCTTTCATAGGGTAGAGTTTCAGAAATGGAAGTGTCTATGACCATTGTTAGGGATTCTGATGTGGCTAGCTGTCCTTAGAGACAGGTTTTAACCGACTCCATGAGCAGTGTGAGACTGCTGTCTCCTTCTACCTGCTAATCCTGTTTCTGTTCCCAGCACACAGCTGTTTTATCAGCCATTCCTTTATTTTCATATTTCTTCTTTTGCCAAATTGCTGTTCAGAGCCTTTGCTGATGGTCTGATTATAGTGTTTGTTTATTTTTGAATTGTCCTTTTTAGATTACAGATGTTACCTCCCAGTCTGCTACATGGACTGCTGCGATTTCCCTGGCTTGTCATTTATTTTTTTATCTTTTATTTTTTAAGTTAAGAAATAATTTAAGAGTTGGGCATGATGGTGCATGCCTATAATCCCAGAACTGAGGGGTAGGGCAGGAAAATTAGGAGTTCAAGGTCATTCTCAGATATATAGTGAGTTCAAGGCCAGCCTGGGCTACATGAGACCTGCCTCAAACAAAACAAAACAGTAGCATCTTTCCTACTGGCTTCCAATGCTGTTGTACTCATTCTCACAAAAGAGTAGTAGTAAAGACTGGACTGAAGTTTGCCATATGCTATGGTGGGCACTCCTACAGTGTTTCTCCTAAGTTCTACCATTTGATCCTCACAGCAGCTTTGTGTGATATATAACATTTATTATTCTCATTGTATAAATAAGAAAACAGATATATAGAGGTTAAGCCATGGACCCAAATGATGGCTCCCACTGTGGTTTTGCCTGCCATCTACCACCACAGGTAACTCACAAAACCACCACCCATAGTGCTACAGTCACTCCAAGTCAATCACCACCCTAAATGTGATGTGTATTGTCTCTCATGTTCTTACATATTAAATGCATGGTAACAATATATCATATATGTGTATTATATTAAACTTCATGTAAATGGTTTGTGTGAAAGTGTTCTTTTTCTCAAGTTTATGAATTTATATATATTATACATACTGTGTACAATATTTTATTGTATGAAGGAGATGGAATTTATTTACCTTCCCCCATCACCTTGTTTTTTTGAGACAGGATCTCTCTATGTACCCTTGGCTGTCCTGAAACTCACGCTGTAGACCAGGCTGGCCTCAAACTCACAGAGATCTACTTGCCTCTGCCTCTTGAGTGCTGGGATTAAAGGTGTGCACCACCATGTCCAATTTTATTTACTTATCACTTGAGCTCTTTTTCTCTGTTTTGAGATATGGTCTCACTGGCCTCATACTCGCTGTCCTCTGCTTCCATCTCCTGAGTGCTGGGGCTACAGTATGAACCACCATGCTTGGCTATACCTATTCAGTTTTTAGTAGATAGACATTTAAGCTCATTTTCACTTTCCCTGTAACAAGAAATGTGAATAGCTTCCTTGTACATGTTAACTTGTACAGATGTATGAGTCTTTTACTTTTAAGATTTATTTTTATTAAGTGTACGATGTATATGTGTCTGTGAGTGTATAGCATGTGTATGCAGTAACCATGGAGGTTGGAAGCGGGTATCAGATCTGGAGCTGGAGTTACAGGTGGTGGTCAGCTGCCTGATGTGGGTGCTGGGAACCGAACTCGGGTCCTCGGGACACCTGCAAGTGCGCTTAACCACTGAGCCATCTCTCCAGGCCCCAATGCGAGACTTTCTTAAGACTATATATATATAAGTTGTTGAGTTGTAGGGAGTTCATGTCTGTGATTTATCAGACAGTGTAAACTGTTTCCCGGGATGGATGTCTCAAAACTACACTCCAAGAATTGACATCCCAACGTGCCACATTCTTGCTGACCACAGAACATCATTTTTGATTCTTTTGTGGGTGGGAAATAGCGCATTAATGAAGCTTCAATTTTTATTTCTTGGTATTTCTCTTCATATTTATAACCACCTGATTCACCTGTCAGCGTCTTTGTCCATGTTGTGGTCTTCCCCACTGTCCTAGCGAGTTATAAATGTCAACCTGACACAACCTGGAGTTACCCGAGAAGGGAGTCTCAACGGGGTTGTATAGTTCAGACTGGCCTGTGGGCATGCCTGTGAGGAATAGTCTCGACTGTTAGGGATGTTCAGGCAGTAAGGAAGCCAGCTGAGCTTGAGCCTGTGAGAGCCATCCAGCAGTGTTCCTCCACGGTCCTCATCTTCAGGTCCCTGCTCTGACTTCTCTCAACAATGGACAGTGACTTGGAAGTGTAAGCTAGACAAACCCTTTCCTCCTGTGGTGGATTGAAAGAGAAAGGTCCCCTGTAGGCTTGTGTATTTACATGTTTGGTCTTCAGTTGGCGGGGTGAGGTTATAGAGCCGTTAGATGGGGCCTTGTTGGAGGGAATCCAGCACTAGGGCAGGCTTTGTCTGGCTCACTTATGTATCTCAGCTTCCTGCCCTGCTGCCAGGCACTCCCTGCTGTCATGGACACGCAGCCCACAGGACCCGTCAGCCAAAATAAACTCTCCCTTAAGCTGCTCCGGCCATAGTGTTTTACCACAGCAACAGAAAGGTAACTAACACTCCCCAAGTTGCTTTTGGTTGGAGTGGTTTCCACAGCAACAGAATAAAACCAGGACAGATGTCAACTGTCCTTTTCCTTACTGATATGTAAGGGTGTGTGCCTGACATCTGTGTCCTGAAAGATGTGTGTGATAATGCCAGTGTCTGCTGTGCACTAGTGACTTTGCTTGGTTTACAGTATTTTATATACATACACACATACACATACATACATATATATAGGCTTTTCAAGACAGGGTTTCTCTGTGAAACAGCCCTGGCTATCCTGGAACTTGCTCTGTAAACCAGACTGGCCTTGAACTCAGAGAGCCACCTGCCTCTGCTTCCCAAGTGCTGGGATTAAAAGCATGCTCTACTACTGCCCAGTTAGTATTATATATTTTAATGCAAGTATAGCAAGCAATCTTCTTCCATGTTCTCAACTTTAAAAACTTTTTGTTATTATAATTAAGTGTTAAAGTCAGTTCCTCAGCATCTAATTGGTGAGTATGGCATCAAGTAAGGGTCTAACTTAAGTTTCCTCCACAAAGAGCAACCACTGATCCCAATATCATCTGTGGAACAGGTCATCCTTTGCTTATTGATTTATAAACTGTCTCCAATAGGATTGCTTTATTCCCAATATTTCAGCCTTACAGCATTGATCTCGTTTATAGATTCCACATTTTAAAATTTTATTTATTTATTTTTATTTTATTTGCATTGGTGCTTTGCCTGCATGTATGTCTGTGTGAGGGTGTCAGATCTTGGAGTTACAGACAGTTGTTAGCTGCCATGTGGGTGCTGGGAATTGAACCTGAATTCTCTGAAAAGCAGTCAGTGCTCTTAACCACTGAGCCATCTTTCCAACCCCTCCCCCATGTTTTTGGTTTTATAATATATCTTAGTATATGGTAGAAGAAAATGCCACCTTATTCTCTTTTCAAGTTTGTTTGTTTATTTATTATTATTATTATTATTATTATTATTATTATTATTATTATTATTTTGTGTGTGTTATGTTTGTGTGCATGCAGGTGCCCACAGAGGTCAGAAGAAGGAGTCAGATTGCCTGAAACTGGAGCAGGAGTGGGAATTGAACCTAGGTCCTCTGCAAGAGCAGCAAGTGCTCTTAACTACTGGGCCATCTCTCCAGCCCCAGACCAACCTGCTGTGTTTTTAATTCTTTCACGGTGGGAGGCTTTTCAAACCATTTTCTCCAGGGTGTTGCCTTTGATTATGAAATGGGCCGAACAGTTTAATCTCCCAGTCCTCTCCTTTATGGAATCTGCTTTTGGAGGCATGCTTGGAGAGTCTGTTCCCCACTAAGGTTACCTACCTATGCTTATGTTGGTGATTCTGTTTCTTTATATTAATATCTAAGTCACCTGGACTATATTAAATTCAAGAAAATCAAAGCCTTTCATTGTAGCAATAAAGCTATCCAAACAGCACAAAATGCAGCTGTTACCAACAACCGAGTGGCAGGTTTAGCACAACTGTCACTTAATCACAAGCTGACAGTTCAGCAAAGCCACCAAGACTCTTCATCACATCCAAATGCTGCCCAGTCCTACCCAGGAAAAAACTACGCTCCACTTAAATCCCACAATGACCATCTGATGATCCCTCAACAGCCGAAGATGCACCCCCAGACTCCGCATGCTGAGGTGTACCCCAGACTCCGCATGCTGAGGTGTACCAAAGACTCTGCATGCTAAGATGTACCTCTCCTTCGATGTGCAAGAAAGAAAGTACAAGAATAGCCAAATGGGCTCAGATGATTGGAAAATGTTGAAAAAATCTGCAAATGACCGCTTAAAGTTCTGGATTTGTAAAGCAGTTATGGAAGAAATACCCACAGCTTGCAGTGTGTGTGAGGTCTACCTGCCTGTGCAAGCCACCCGAGTAGCTGGGCCATGTCTGCTGTGGGACAGGCCTGAGACCCAGCTAAGGGCCTCCCCACTGGCCGGAGCAATGATCCCCAGGGACTCTGGCCAGTCCTGCTGAGGACCTCTGGAGGGGAGCTGGCTGTGTCCAAGTGTCAGGATATAGTAGGTGTGTGTCTGGTTCTACTCCCACCATGCCACCCTTCCTGCCTCAGTTTCTCCATCTGTACGGTGAAGAGGCAGAACTTGATGTGGTTTCAAGAAAACTGTCCGAAGGAACCCAGACATGTTGACTTCTGGGGTCAGCTTCTTTAATAACAACAAGCACAGCCCTCATCTATGCTGAGGGCTTGTTGTTCATGAAATCTGGAGGAAAACACGTTATAGACATTATCTTATTCAGCCTCATTAGCTTCCTATGAGGCTCATATTGTCTGATTCTTGCATTTATTAAATTCAGCAAATACTTATCGTGCCAACTACCAGGATTAGTTAGTAAGGGCTGAGTCAGAATTCAAATCTGGTTCTGTACATCCTTGATTGACTCACTATATTCAGTTATCAGTCCGTCCATCTACCTACTGACCCAGCCACCATCTATCCACCCATCCACTGACCCAGCCACCATTGATCCACCCATCCACTGGCCCAGCCACCATCTATCCACCCACCCACTGGCCCAGCCATCATCTGTTCACCCACCCACTCATTTCTTCCTTTTCCTATTTAAATATCCACCCACCCACCCATCCCTGTCTTCCACTCTCCTGCTCTCTAATCATCCACTTATTACTTACATATCCAACTATCTTTCTCTACTTCCTATTTAATTTTCCACACCCATCTCTCATTCCACCATCTCTAATCATCTGTTCATCTTTCTGTCCTTCCTTTCCTCTCTCCCTATTTAATTATCTATCTGTCCTTCCTTTTAGTCTTACTTCTCTCTAATCGTCCATCTGTCTGTCCGTCCGTCCGTCCATCCATACATCCACCCACCCATCATCTCTCACTACTTCTTTCCAATAATCCATTCATCTCTCTCTTCTTCCCTCCCTCCTTCCCCTACCCAGGCACTCAGCCTTCCTTCTCCCCATTCAACAACAATGATGCTCATCTGTACAACTCCCTGCCATACAAGAACAGCCCCATCCTTCATGCACTTCCCCGTCCGTCTACTCACCATTAAGTCTCATGTCCCCACACATTTCAGATGCCCTCACTCACTCACTCTTGTTTTGTAGCATTCGAGCACATTGACAAGCTCAAACCCTAGTCTCCCACTGCAAATCTACACACCTTTGCTCCCCCAAACTTGACTCTGAAACTTCCTCCTCCAAGATCTCTTCCACGACTCACACCTTCAAAAGCCCCTGCGATGTTCAGAATCCCCTCCCCATGTAAGCTATACCCTTCAGGGATGCCCATTTACAAGTCAACGACATGTGGTCCTTACCAGGTTTCCAACCTGCAGCATCTCCTCAAACTCGACGGTCATGTTGTAGTGCTCCAGAGCCATGAAGAGTGTGTTGAGCACAATGCACATGGTGATAGTGAGGTCCGCAAATGGGTCCATGACCACGAACTTCACCTTCTGCTTGATGGACATCCAGAGTGGGCAGCACTCCCAGATTAGGTAGCGTTGGGCAAAGCGGTTCCAGCATGGTGGACACTTACGGTGGGACTCCTCCAATTCTGAGGACAGCCAGGGTGTTAACTGGGTTTGTTGACCAAGTTGGCTGCATCTGGTGGCATTCTAGAAAGGTCTCGGGACTCGCATGAGGGAGATGGCAGGGTGCTAAATGACAGTGGTACAATGAGGGAGGGCTGGAGAAATGGGCGGCCTGTGTCTCAGCTCTTTACTCTGGAAATGTGGAAGGAAATGGCTGCACGGATAAGAAACTAAGATGGATCTGGGAGGTGGTGGCGCACACCCTTAATCACAGCACTCGGGAGGCAGAGCCAGGCGGATCTCTGTGAGTTCGAGGCCAGCCTGGGCTACAGAGTGAGTTCCAGGAAAGAAACGCACCAAAGCTACACAGAGAAACCCTGTCTCAAAAATGAAACAAAAAAACAAACAAAAAAACCCCCAAACAAACAAACAAACAAAAAACCCCAAAAACAAAACCCCCAAAAAACTAAGATGGACATGGGGAAATGAGGATATGACAGATTAGGATTAATGTAGGTTCATGTCAGATAACCATCTCCCATAGACATGAGCAGGCTCAGAGCAGAACAGGCTGCTAGGTCAAGAAGCAGAATAGCCAAGTTCTGATATGAGGGTACACAGGACAGCCTGGGGTGGGGTGCTGGGACAGGCTGTGGAACACAAGCATATACCTGGGACAGGGTGACATGAAATGGGGCACCCAGTTTGTCCTGGAAGGTATGTGGAGTTGCCTAGGGTGGGACCAGCTGAGATGGATGCAGGATTGTTTTAATAGTGTAAGTGGATATGGGAACGGCTGAGAACAGGCTAAACCAGGGAGGGCATGCAGGAGACAGGGTGGCTCTAGACAGACTGGGGTATGCTTAGGAGAGGGCTGGGTGAGATGGAGAAGGGTCTGGGACGGTCCAGGATGGATGTGGGAACACCTAGGAAAGAGGGAGCAGAACCAGAGAAGAGCCCAAAGAACAGGCGAGAACATCCACTGCCGGAAGAGATATCTAGGGGAGGTATGGGGTGAGAGGGTGGGGGCAGACAGAAGAAGCTGAGGCTGGAGTGGAGTTAAGGGGGGCTGGGAAAGTGGGGGTGTTTAGAGAACACCAGGACACTGACCTTCCAGGGCGCTAGTGAGGACACTGACAGCACTGAGCGCCCGCTGCCGCGCTCCGGGCTCCTCAAAACCGTCTGCACAGGGAGCCTGCGGGGTCAGCAACTGAGGCCCACCTGGCTCCTCTGATGGCGTGGTCTGTGAGCAACCAGGAGACGTGCATCAGCCTGGGAGGGCGCTCAGGCTGGGGAGGACTCAGGAAGACAGAGTGCAAGTCTTGCTTTTGTGTTTTGTTCTTTTCATTTTAAAATTGCATTTATTTATTTGTTGACTTTTTTGTGTGGGTGTTTGCACATAGGGCGGTCGGAGGACAAAGAGTGGGAGTCAGTTCGTTCCTTCTGCCAGCGGGTCTTGGGGACTGAGCTCAGGTCGTAAAGGCTGGCAACTATTACCTTTACCCGTTTAACCATCTCACTATCCCCCCACCCCCTTTTTGAGGCAGGGTCTCACGTAGCCCAGGCTGGCCTTGAACTTGACATGTAGCTGAGGATATCCTTGAACTCCTTGATCCTTCTGCCCTTATCTCCCAAGTGCTGCTGGGGTTACAGGTGTCTACCATGTCTAGTTCATGCTGTGCTGGGGATGAAACCCGGGGCTTTGTGCATGCTAGGCGAGCACACTAACCACTGTCACCAAGGATGGAGGTCTTGACGGGACACTGAACGCAGGACTTGGAGAACCAACCCTGCTCCAGCTAACAACTCCCTGATCCTTGTTCCTCCTGCTTACCATCATCTCCTTCCGTCTGTGTTATCAGTGTACATATGCCATACGGGCCCTTCCAGTGCCAGAGGCTGCCACATATATTAGTACACGCAAACACGATCTTAATTAAAGCTCTCTATAGCTAAAGGCAGAAGGAGGCTGAAAAAACCCAAAAATCCTAACAGACTCTAGGATGACATTCACAGAAACACAAAAACAGCAGGGTTGAGGCTGGTGGCAGGCCATGTCACCTGCAGGAAGTGTGGCTGTACCGACTTAGAAAATTTTAATTTTTAATGATTATTATTTATTTTACATGTATAAGTGTTTTGCCTGCATGTACATGCCTGTGCACCATGTGGGTGCCTGGTGCCCAAGAATACTAGAAGAGGACATTGGATGCCCCGGAACTGGAGTTACAGACAGTTGTGAGCCTCCACTTGGTTTCTGGGAATCCACATGGTATGCTGGTCCCTTGGAAGAGCAGTCAGTGCTTATAACCACCGAGCCATCTCTTCAGCCGCTACCTACAAATTTTTAAATGGTCCTGAGAATCCCTGTCTTGTAATCTACCTTCATAAATACTTTCACATGCCCACCAAAACTGCAGAGAAATGATGTACATTGCAGCACTGTTCCTAACACCGAACAAAACAACCAACCAATAGGAAGATTATTAAAATCAGTCATGACCACAGCCCAACCCTGAACTCTGAGACAAACAACAATGAGAAGCTGACCTGGGTACACGCCCATGGGAACATCTCCAAGACAAAGAGTTAGATGTAAAAACAAGACAAAGATCTGGGGTATAAATGCCCAACTGTTAAAAAGTGCTGGTACTTGTGGAACTGGGCAGAGTGGAAAGGGACAGGCAGGTCCCTGTTCACGTTATGGACTTTCCTGGGTTGCCTTTAATACCACTTGCAGGTAGAGAGACTGGCAGCAGGCTCTCTGGGCTGAACCAGAGAGGGCTCCTCCTGCTTCCCATGCCGCTGGAGCACCATGTACCCAACACAGGGCTCTGTTTGCAGACCAGAAATGGGCTCACTGGGGACCAGCCAGGAGTGGGAAGGCATTCCCAGGGGCTTCTGCCTGCTAATCTCTTTGACTTTTCAAATGTCTCCATCTTGGTTGCTAATTCCTTTAACCTTACAAACGACTCCGTCTTGGCCTGCTAATCCCTTTAAAGTTACAAATGGGCCCTGCAGAAGTGAGAATGGGGGAAGTCAGAGTTCCCGGTAATGAAGTGTGTGAACTTGGATTCCTCCCGACATGTGCAGTACAATGAGGTGATTTTCTCCCTAATGGGATTAGGAAATTCTATTAGTGCTCCTGGCTGTGGAGCTCTGCCTGCCTGAGGCTGGGGCTCCAGAGCCGGGCCTGCCTGCTCAGGGCTCCTGGAAGCCAGATACCCACCCTCCAGGTGATGGGCCCTGAAGGACACAGATGGCTCTGAGCCCCTCTGGGCCTTGAAGTTCCTCTCCTTCACTTCCTCATACAGGACCTAGCACTTGACACTTGGCAGTGCATCCCAGAAGCCTTTGCTCACTCACGTCAACAACACATAGTAACATGCTCACGAGGCGAGGTCTGGCCTAAGCCCTGGACCTGTTTCAACTCTCTTGGTCCTACCACCTGCTGACGTACATGTTTAATCTGATCTCCACTGCAGGAAATTGAGGCTACAGATGATTAACCATATAAAGCTATACGGTTAAAGCTAGAGGCCATGTGGCCCCCCCACCCCTACCCCCACCTCCACCGTCCTGACCAAGATCGCATCATCCAGTGGTCGCTGTCCTCTGTCCTGTACTTGTGTGAGCCGCACTTCAGCCCTTTCCTGAGCGGGCTGTTCAGGCACTGTATGTGGAGTTGCAGGGGTCAACGCAACACCTGTGGCCAACTGGGCAGGCTCTAGTGTGCCACTGACAGGCCTCTCATGACGAGCACCTTGCTGACGGTTCTAAACATCTGTTCCCTCTTTCAGCCACACTGACCTCACAGTGCCACAAGCCAGACAGGCTCTTCCCCAGGCAGTTGGCACTCTTGCTGTCTGTGACACACTTTGGTATTGATAGCATGGTACTACGACATTTTAACAGTGTCAACCATGTCCTGTATGCCTTTAGTCCTGTCCACATTAGCCACTTCCACAGTCCCAATGGTCCCAAAGTGCGTATTTTTCACCCACTGTACAGATGAGACCCTCGAGGTGCAGAGGAGTAAAAAGACTTGTCAACAGCCACCCAGCTGGTAAGCTGCAATCTAGAATCCAAACCCAGGTTAATGTCGAGAGCGTGGGCACTAACCACTAAGTCCACCAGCCCTCCCTGCAGTAGAAGGCAACCCGGTTCCTCTTCTTGTAGTCACTACTTAAATGCCTCGTAGCAAGTGTGTTGGGGTTCCTCTCTCCTCTGCCTGCTCCCCATTCCCAACACTTACTCCCTTGGCTGGCACTGAGTTACAAGTCAGTAAAGTACTATTCAGTGACTACTTCTTACTTACTGAATAACTGTTGTCTAGAATCCTCTGAGTACCCCTTTGCCATCTAGCCCGGTTTGCTTGTTCCTGACCCACAGATCCAGAAGGCGCCTGATACCGCACACGGTCTCTGGGACACTGGTCTAGCTAGGTCTATCGTGGCATCTTGGAACTGATACTTCATCACATGTGAACTGTGTGACTCCCTCATCACTACATCACCATGCATGTTTACATATACATTTTTCCTTCTTCCTCCCCTCCCTCCCTCCCTTCTTTCGACTTGTCTGCCTACCTGGTTGGCAGAGAAACTATGGGGGGAGAGATGTTCTGGGAGTGGGGCACACGGTAGGTGTTTGATCAACATTTAATGAGTAGTTTTGAACCTTGTACTCATCACCAGTTTGGGCGACAGATGTGGGCCTGTAGGCCAGGGGTGGGCTCACCGTGTCTGGGGCTTGTTCCAGCACCACAGGGCGGAGAAGGTGGCTCCCTGGGGAGGTGGCCTCTGCGTCACCTGCCCCCAACAAAGAAACTACCCCATTGCAGTCCACGGTGCTGTTTCTTTTGCCATTGAGGACATGAGCAGGAGCTGGGGTCCCAGGGCTGGGCTGTCCCTGGGCACTGGGACGGCGCAGGGGCCAGGGCACCAGCAGTGATGTGCGGTGGCTCTCACTCTCCCCTGCAGTGCTGTTTTCATCATCTGCAAAATCGGCCTCGGAGCCCTGGTCCCGTCTTCGGAAGGTGAAAAGGCTCCCTCGGCTGGAGCGGGCCTTCATCGACGTCCGGCTGAGTCGATTCTGAGGGCACAGGGAGGGTACTGTAACCCACACGGCTCTGCCTATGCTTCCCCCTAGTTCTCATGGTGTCAGCCCTGCTCAGATTCCTAGAGCACTGATGCTTTTGCTGGCCACAGGGGTGCTGGGTGGCCTGAGATGGGAGGGGTGGGAGTGTCTTCTGCACTGCCAGGGTCTCTACTCACTTCATGTCTGTATCTCTGGGTCTGGAGGGGGACTAGGCTAGGCAGCAAGAGATAGGACCCACACGAGGCCCCCAGTCCTGGCCCCCATACTTGACTAGCTCCAGGCAGGAGGCATCGTTAACATGCGAACACCCTGGCTCTCCTCCACTTTAAGAATGACTTTGGGAAACTGGAAGGGCTGGGAGGGGTTCAAAGATGCCTTTCTTAGAGACCAAGCTTGGGGCTGTGACCACACCAGGGCCCACCATGATGGGCTTTGCAAGGGCCAGAACCACGTCGGGATTACCAGTGCTCTGGGACCATCTTCTGAGTCAGACTTGGGGAGTCTGTCATCCCCACCATCCTCTGTCCCGGAAGACAGCCGTTCCCTCCTCTTGCTCCTTCTCTCGTGGTTGGTTACTGGGGCCAAAGGGGACATCTCCAAGGAGCTACGGGACACAGTATCCACAGCCCTGATGGTGAGGGCCTGGAAAAAGATGGAAGAAAGGGTGTTTTGATCATGGAGGGTCCTAGGGTAGCTGAAGGCAAGCGATGTATCTCTCAGTGGTTTGGTGGCCTGATCACTAAGGAGACTCCCACACTTGACTCAGACTGGGGATGCCATGGAAGTCATCCCAGGCAGATCCACAATGCCTTGAGAAAGATCAAGAACCTGGAAGGGAGAGCAAGCAGCTAAGTAGGGGTGCAGGGCAGTTGAGGGAGGGGTGTTGGTGGACAGAGGAACTAGCAGAATAAAATGACAGGAGATCTCCTGAAGGTTCACCCGATCAGAAGGACATTGGAGGGATCATGGGGATAGTAAGCACACACAAATGCCTCCAAACTGGTTCTTTTTTCTACTTCTTTTCTGTGTGAGTGAACTTGTGTATGTCCAGGCCAGAGGTGGGCCTCAGGTGCCATTCCTCAGGGTCATCCATCTTCATTTTTGAGACATCTCTCATTGGGACCCAGGACTCATTGATTTAGTCTCGGCTGGCCACCAGTGAGCCCCGGGGCTCTGCCTGTCTCCACCTCCCCAGTGGTAGGGCTACAAGTCACATACTGCTTTTTGATGGGGGTTCAGGGACTGAATTCAGATCCTCACACTCGTGTGGCAAGTGCTTGCACAGGTGAGCCATTTCCCCGGCCCTTCACTGAGGTTTCTAACAGCTTCCTACAGCTCCCACAGGGGAAGCTGAATGTGGGCAGCCAGGAAGAATGGCCAGTGCTCAACCTTGGCCTTTATTCACTAGCTCATCAGAAAGAATCCCTTGACCAGAGTAAACTCTACTCATGGGCATGGACCTTGTACCAGGCGTGTGCAGTGCCCACAGAGGCCACATTTACTGAGAACCATCAATGCACCCAGCTTGTACTACCTAGAAAACATGGTGGCCACAGGGAACAGTTTTACCCAGTGTATACCAACAGGTCCACCTTGCCCAGTTAAGTACGGCCTTCCACCCATTATGTGCCACCTACTGGCCTTACCCAGCACACACCACACCTCCAGACACTGCTCATTCACCTCATGTTCCTTCTTGAGCATTTCCATGGCCTCTTGGAAGCGTTTCTCCTTCTCCTCCGTCTCAGCAATGGTGGCTTGGTTTTGCTCCTCATAGGCCATGGCCACCACGGCCAGGATCAGGTTCACCAGGTAAAAGGAGCCCAGAAAGATGACAAGCATGAAGAAAATCATGTAGATCTTCCCTGCGGACCTCAGGGTCTGGAAGAGCAAGGGCCAGAAGTCACCCTCACTGGAGCTCCTTCTGAGTCACGGCATTTCTAAGTCCCCATCTGGCTGTGCCAGGGGTTCCGTGTCCTAAGCCTGCAGGTGGAGGAAAGCATGTCTTCCCCCTGGAGTAGGTCACGTGATAACCCACAAGAGAGTGTCCCACTTAGGAGGAGGCGGGTATCTCACCTAATGGGGAGAATGTTGTATCAAAAGAGAATGTTCCACCATACAGGGTGGAGGAAAATCTCATCCACAGAGCAGAGCATCCTCTATAAAGGGACT
Organism: Peromyscus eremicus; assembly: GCF_949786415.1. Taxonomy (NCBI): domain Eukaryota; kingdom Metazoa; phylum Chordata; class Mammalia; order Rodentia; family Cricetidae; genus Peromyscus; species Peromyscus eremicus. The sequence goes on from NC_081422.1 coordinate 113,340,239, forward strand.
GCAACTTAGCCCTTCCCCCGCCTCCTCTGTAACTCTCACCAGTGGAAAGCTACAGGGGACGATTCTGGCTAGCCATTTGTGCAGCCTGACCTGGAGTCCCTGGCCAGCACCCTGCTGCCGCCCCGCCGCCCCCGCACCTGCTGGTACAGGCGTTCCCAGCAGTCCTGTGTCATCAGGCGGAACAGCGCGAGGAAGGCCCAGGCGAAGGAGTCAAAGCTGGTGTAGCCGTGGTCGGGGTTCTCACCTGCCTTCAGGCACCGGTAGCCCTCGGGACATGTCCTGTAGCCAGACATACACACTCCTGGCCCATGCTGCGAGGGGCCCTGCCTCATTTCCCTGGGCCATGGCCCAGCCTGTGCTCAACTGCTCTGAGGCTGTCACCAACAGTGCCAGGCTTCTGGGTCTGTCCCTATGATCTGGTTCTTGCCATGTTCATGGTGGGCCAGGCTGCCATCTTCCTCTCTCCTAGACCTACTTGGAATCTCTAAGGCCCACATCTGGGTCCTTCTGTCCACATGACACACCCTTCCCGGAGGCGGCGGCTGCTGCTGCCACTGTTGCCTCCTCTTAGGGAGGAAGCACAAGTCCCTTCCTTGGCTTGTCCAGTCCGTGGGGAGCTGAACACAGTGGGAGCCCCAGAGGGAGAGGAGGAGCAGCGAGGTTCGGCTAACTGTAGGCAGAGGCAGGGTCATCTGGAAAAGTGCCTGTTTAACACACACACAGACACACACACACACACACACACACACACACACACACACACACGCATGCACACACGCACACAGACACAGACATGCACACAGACACACACACACAGAACTACGGTGGGAGAAATTTGGCAAGTGCCAGGATGTTCCTAAGGGCAGCTGTGCCTCACACCAAGACACCCAGACATCTCTCCCATGATAGAAGGAGACAGCAAACATGAGCCCCAGAATCTCACAGCAGAAGCAACCCCTCACATGGTGAGCCTCTGAACCCTTACCCTGTCCCAGACTACAATGTACACAGAGCCCTGGAAATTGTCCCTGGAGACAGGAAATGTCAAGGCACCATGGCCAGGCTGCTAGACTGAGGCCACACTCACCCCGAAGGGCAGAGCAGCGGCGATGGAGTCTAGTTCGGATACTGCAAGGTACCCTGGGAGGCCTCCTTATCCCAGCCCCTCTTTAGGGCTCTCCTGCTCCTCCCTTCAGATCTGGTCTCTTACCAGTTGTCTCCTGTGGCAAGGGAGGAGTACGGAAGCTTCAGGAAAGAAGATTAGGGAGGGGGTCACTGTCTTAGGGCTGGGGTGTCAGCAGATGAAGCAGCCCGGAAGATGCCAAAAGCCGCCGGGAGGAGAGTCCCACCTACCCGGCGTCAGAGCTGTTCCCACACAGTAACACATCAGTGGTGCCATTCTTGAGCAGGTAATTGTCTGCAAGGAGAAACCTGGGTGTGAGCGGCACGGGTAGCCCCGACTCTGGGTGTCCGCCTTACACGGGGTTTGGGAAAGACACTGCCAGTCACTTTCCGACCCTCGTTTGCCACTGTCCCCGCCCTGCTTCTCTCTCATCCTGCTCACTCACTGCCACTCCTGAAAACACAGGAAGCCCTGGGCAGGCTCGGCTGTCCCCAGAGGCAGCTTCTGTACCCTGCTCCAAACCACTCGGGGTAGCCAGGGCCAAGAGAGGCCTTGAGCCAGGAGGCAAGGGTCTGGGCAGAGCTCCAACCTGGCTGCTGGGTCATCGTGTGGCCCACTGCCACAACAGAAACTGGTAGAAGAGATGCCTGCCGATCACCATGGCAACACTATGTTCAGATGGGCCTGGGTCCATACCAGGTGAGACACAGGCCACCTACCCTGCCATCTCCCATCAGTCACCACAACCCACCTTTGTCTCGGGAAGCATTTCTCTAAGTGTGGGCCTGACCAGTAACTGTCTGGGAATGGGTTGGGCTATAGCTTCTTCAATGCCAGCTACACTTGACTCAGGAGCAGGCCAGGGCCTGTAGTCTGTGCTTTCTGGAACCTTCCAGGTGACTCTGGTGTATACTGAAGTTTGGTGCCATTCATGTCTGCGAGGCCACAACAGAACCATACCCACGTCCACTTCCTGAGTCTTCTGTCTGCTTGTTTTCCAGTGGGGTGGTAGCGCTTGTATGTAAGAAGCCCTAACTTCAGGAGAGCCCTCTGGGTCCTTGTGGCCTGGCATCTGGCCTGGCCTCAGCATCTACCTTTGATCTAGATGGTGCTTATTGAAAGAGGCGGTGCCCAGCAGCCTGGAGAGATGCTGAAGTGAAGGATGTACACAACCACACAAGTCAGTTTGTCACAACCTTCTTGAAGGGTCTTCGGGTGTGCACACTGGAGTGGCAGCCTGGATACTTGGCAAGGGCGCTGAGTTGAAAGCTCTTTTTTTTTTTTGTTTTTTTGTTTTTTGTTTTTCGAGACAGGGTTTCTCTGTGTAGCTTTGCGACTTTCCTGGATCTCGCTCTGTAGACCAGGCTGGCCTCGAACTCACAGAGATCCGCCTGGCTCTGCCTCCCGAGTGCTGGGATTAAAGGCGTGCGCCACCACCGCTCGGCGAGTTGAAAGCTCTTAACCAAGTGTGGTGCCACTCAAGCTTCACAAGAGCCCAGGGAGGCTGGTCTCCTCACCATTGCCAGCACTCTGGACTCAGCCTGTCCCCACACTACATAGGAGCGTGTGTGTGTGTGTGTGTGTGTGTGTGTGCGTGTGTGTACACACTCTTGATTGTCAGGTGTCTTCCTTGTTTTTCATTTTGTCACTTTTTTTGAGACATGGCTTTTCCCTGAACCTGGAGCTTGCTGATTTGGATAGTCTGGCTGGCCAGCAAGCCTCAGTGACTCTCCTGTTTCCACCTGCTCAGTGCTGGGATTACAGGTTCACGTTATCACATGTGGCTTTTAAATCCAGGTGTTGGGATTCGAACTCAGGTCTTCATGCTTGTGGCAGGCACTTGACTGACTGAACCATGTCCCTACCCCACAAGCTATCCTTCAAACACACCATCCCTCCAGCTAGCCTGAGGGCCTGCTTCTGACCTCCAGCTGGCTCTTGAGTCCCAGCAATGCTTGGGTGGTCCCGGAGGCCTGCCCGCCCACTGGTGAAGCCTGGGTGGAAGATGCCCAGCTTTAATGGTCTCCCAGCACCCTCTCCTAAGGCACAGTTGAGTCCATACCTGGGTCATTGAGGTAGAGGTCCAGAGAGGCCCAGACCTGGCCGTCAAACTCCACAGAACCATTGGTGCCATTGAGCTCAGTAAAGTTGCGCACACACTTGTGCCTCAGGTTGCCCATGAAAAGCTGCAGGCCAATGAGGGCAAAGACACTGAGGCAGAAGACGGTGAGGACCATCACATCAGCCAGTTTCTTCACAGACTGGATCAGGGCTCCCACGATTGTCTTCAGGCCTGGGAAAGTGAGACGGTCACCCACAGACACTCTGCTCTATGATCCTCTGGGTGGAGGCTGGGCCTGTAGGACACCGAGTACCCTTGAGTCCTGCACTGAACGGGGCTGGGGACAGGGATGGCAACCACAGCCTGGGACGCAGTGAAGGAGGCTTTCTGGGCCCTTTTCAGAAGGGTTTGAAACTCTCTAGTCTCCACCAGCTCAACACATGAAATAGTGTGAAAGTGTCGTAAGGTCCCACTCCGGCTGGTCCCAAGGTATACCAGGTCTGGCCCTTTTAACATAGCCCACAGCAAAGGAGGCTGAAGTCCAGACCCATTTTGAGCCAATGCAGGGACCTCAGTTTGATCTGGAAATGGTAGACACAGCTGCTCCTGGTAGGGGGTCTCCCTGCTCTACTGTTGGGGGCAGCTGTCTTGGAGACACAGGGAATTTCAGTGATTCGAAGGGAAGCCAGGGTCTGGCTTGGGCTGAGCGGTTAGTGTACAGGATGGATACCGGGCTCTGGAGGAAGGTTTGGCAAGGTGAGGTGAAGGTGGGGTAGGGTGATGCTCTGGGTTTGGAACCATCTTTAGGGAAGGTTATGGGCAGGGGCTAGGTTGAGGCATGCCTCTCTTCCTCATCTGCCCTGACTCTTGGGGTCCTCTCCATCGCCCCCATTTCCCCACAGTGGAGTGGCTGAGATCTGTTAGCTGCAGAGGGCAACTCCCTGCAGAAGCCAGTGCCATACAGCAGAGTGACAGAAAAGCGTGTACACACATCCCATCTGACCCTCAGCTATGTCCTAGGGCAAGTGCGAGCAGAGCGTCAGGAGCAAGGGGCTCCCCTGCCAGCAGCAGGGCCCCAGCCCCCACCCCCAAAGCGGCCAGATCTCAGGTTAAGCTCCATCCATCCATGGTCCAGCCTGTTAAAGTGTTAGGAGCACCTGTGACTATTGTGTCCACGGCCCAGAGACAGAGAAGCAGTGATGGGCAGACGAGAGAGGGAAGGGAGCAGCCTCACCACCACGACACCATCACTGCTGTCTGCCCAGGACTCTGGCACTCGGCACTCTATGGAAATCATCCTGGCACATGTTGGCAACCGCCCAGCGGGTGGCGAGGGGCAGGGATCCACGTGTCCTTCACCGTTCAGAACTCTGAGGACCTACTGGGAGACACATGTTTGGGTCTGGCCCTCTAGCTTGCAGATGGCTTCATTTCAGGGGTACATGACAGGGATGGTGGCTATAGCTTGGATGCCCACCTTGGACTGTACCTCAACAGTCAGGCTAAAGGATCTTGGGCCCCGAATAATCTATTCGAGGCTTGCAAAGCAGGAAAGGTCATCCACCCCTTAAAACCTTCCCTCCTAACAAAGACACAGTTCACTTGTGTCAAGAATAGTTTCAAACCCCCTGCAGGAGTTTGGAGTGTCTCAAGGAGAGACAGAGGCCCAGAGAACTCTGAGGTTCTTTAGGACGCAGCCCTGGGGACCCCTTCGGCAGGCAGCATCCTGTCAGGTTGCAAACACCACTTTCTACTGCCACTTTGGGGACTGCTTTATGCTGCCTAGCTTAGCTGCTGAAGGCTTCAGGAGACTTGTTAATGTTTCTCTTCACCTTGTGTCTTTCTGTAGTACTAGGGAATTGAACTCGGGGTCTTGGATGCCCTAAGCAAACCTTCTATGTCTATCTGTATTCCCAATTCTTCTTCTTCTTTTTTTAAACTATAGATGGTTGGGAGCCACCATGTGGTTGCTGGGAATTGAACTCAGAACCTCTGGAAAAGCAGCCAGTGCTCTTAACTGCTGAGCCATCTCTCCAGCCCCATGTGTCCTCAGTTCTTTCATTTATTTTAAAATTTTGAGACAAGGTCCTGGTCTGGCCTTGAACTCATTCCGTAGCTAAGGCAGGCCTTGTCTCCTGTCTCAGTCTCCCACACAGCTGAGACTGCAGACCTACACTCAGCTGGTGACATTTGCTTTCACAGGAGTTCCTGGGGGGTTGCCCAGTCATGGCATGGGTTGGGGACACTAGTGCAGACACTGGGAAGAGGTGGTCCTTCCTGTTTACATACTAAGTGGGTTCAGAGCCCAGGAGACACATTTGGAGACACAGTCTAAATACAAGATGGTCAGGAGTTATGCTCATAAAATTACCATGACCAGGGGTCTCTGGTTTTCTGATGTAAATTCAGAGCTGGGCTTCTCATGCCTCGAGGGTAGCAGTAGGTACTGAAGTCACCAACACTGTCCTCTAGGAGTAGAGGCAATCATTGGTCCAGGGAGCTCTAGTCTGAGGCCCCTACGGACGCAGGGCAGTCTGGTGCCCCCCTCCATCGCACCACGCCTTATTTTTGTGACAGTCTCTTATGGAACCTAAAGCTCACCGTTTCTGCTAGACTGGCGGCTAGTGAGTCCCCAGGATCCACCTACCTCGTCCCCCAGCCTGAGATCACAGGCACATGCCACCATGACCAGCTCTTTAAACATGGCTTCTGGGGGTCAAAGCTCAGGTCCTCAAGGATGTGCTTCACCCACTGAGTCATCTCCTCGGCTACCTTCTTGAAAAGTCCCCGTCTAGTTCTGAGGACAGAGTGTTCACAGGGACTCCTGGGCTCTGGTCACTGCTCCTCCAGAACAAGTCCATACAAACGGTTTGAGCTCATGCTAACCTGGGGAGAGTGAATTAAATGGGGTGGGGGAAGAGGCTCCAGGGGTCACGGTGAGTGGGCACCCACTCTGCACACGAACGGGCTTCTGGGTACTTTCCTGTGTGGGCAAGTGGACCAGTGACTGCTGACGCTGTCTAGGCTTAGATATCCTGGGGATAGTTGCCAACATCTGTCAAGGAGGATTTCTTCCCGAGGCTACCATGCACTGTTTGCTAAACCTCTACTGCGCCATGCAGCGAGGGCTGGTAGACGCCAAGACCCGATGATGCCTGTCCACAGAGTACACTTTGTGTCACAAGATGGGGGCCGAGGCTTCCATGTGTCACATTAAGCTGGGATCTGGCACTCAGTCACAAAAGACTGCTTGGGGTATGCCGAGTCCCTCAGACACGATCCTTTTTGGCTTCTCGTAATGCCTGTCCCGGCTTTTCACTAGGAAAGCAGCTGGGTTCAGTTTGGAGAAACAATTAGTATTTTGGGAAGAACTGGGGATCAGTCACGTCTTGTTCTGGGCTCCTGGTGTCTGAGAGTGGGCTTGGCTGGGGTGGACGGCCCAGAGCCCATTCTGAGGTTCCAGGGAAATTCTTCCACTGCCCCGACCTCTGGGAAAGGTATTCTGGCGACAGGCACATCTGAAGGGCCTTCCGGGGGCAGCCATGGCTCCCAGGTAGCTGGAAAGGCCCAGGCATGTCCCTCTAGCCTTGGCGTTTAACCTGATTTTTTCACCTGAAATGACTGATATAGTTTTCAGGGCCCGGAGGACTCGGAAGGTGCGTAAGGCAGAGACATTGCCCAGGTCCACAAATTCAGTTGTGTATCTGTAACAAGGGAGATTCACACAGGACACAATGACAGCACACAAGAGGAGACACAGTCACAGGAAGAGGGCGGGAGACAAAGAGAGAGTCACTTGTGGCTGAGGTTGGTAGGCAACCCTGCTCTTACCTGGAATGACCGAAATAGTTTTCAGAGCTCTCAGGACTCTGAAAGTTCGAAGAGCCGACAAATTGCCTAGCTTTATATTTTCTGATACATACCTGTGGGACCAAACCACAGTTACGGCGAGTTACGAAGCGGAGAGCAGTGTGCCCACCCTCCCCTCCCTCCCCCTGCAGGGTCCACCCCTCCCCTCCCTCCCCCTGCAGTGTGCCCACCCTCCCCTCCCTCCCCCTGCAGGGTCCACCCCTCCCCCTCCCTCCTCCTGCAGTGTGTCCACCCCTCCCCCTCCCTCCCCCTGCAGTGTGCCCACCCCTCCCCCTCCCTCCCCCTGCAGTGTGCCCACCCCTCCCTCTCCCTCCCCCTGCAGTGTGCCCACCCCTCCCCTCCCTCCCCCTGCAGTGTGCCCACCCCTCCCCTCCCTCCTCCTGCAGTGTGCCCACCCCTCCCCTCCCTCCTCCTGCAGTGTGCCCACCCCTCCCCTCCCTCCCCCTGCAGTGTGCCCACCCCTCCCCTCCCTCCTCCTGCAGTGTGTCCACCCCTCCCTCTCCCTCCCCCTGCAGTGTGTCCACCCCTCCCTCTCCCTCCCCCTGCAGTGTGCCCACCCCTCCCCCTCCCTCCCCCTGCAGTGTGCCCACCCCTCCCCTCCCTCCTCCTGCAGTGTGCCCACCCCTCCCCCTCCCTCCCCCTGCAGTGTGCCCACCCCTCCCCTCCCCTCCTCCTGCAGTGTGCCCACCCCTCCCCTCCCTCCCCCTGCAGTGTGTCCACCCCTCCCCTCCCCTCCTCCTGCAGTGTGCCCACCCCTCCCCTCCCTCCCCCTGCAGTGTGCCCACCCCTCCCCTCCCTCCTCCTGCAGTGTGCCCACCCCTCCCCCTCCCTCCCCCTGCAGTGTGCCCACCCCTCCCCTCCCCTCCTCCTGCAGTGTGCCCACCCCTCCCCTCCCTCCTCCTGCAGTGTGCCCACCCCTCCCCTCCCTCCTCCTGCAGTGTGCCCACCCCTCCCCTCCCTCCCCTGCAGTGTGTCCATCCCTCCCCCTCCCTCCTCCTGCAGTGTGTCCATCCCTCCCCTCCCTCCTCCTGCAGTGTGCCCACCCCTCCCCTCTCCCTCCCCCTGCAGTGTGTCCACCCCTCTCCCTCCCCCTGCAGTGTGCCCACCCCTCCCCCTCTCCCGCAGTGTGCCCCGTCCCCAGCCGTCCCACTGTGGGGTGAGGTGGCAGATTTGGGTCCTCCCCTGGCCTTTCCTCTTGACACGAGATTTCAGCCTAGGCGTCTTAAGGATGTGCACAGCAAGCCCCCGGATGCCTTTCTCCATGACGGTCCCAAGATCAATTGGTACTAGAAGGCAGCTACTCTGGGGACGGAACATTAAAACCCCACGACTAGGTCTGAGGCTGGGGATACACTAGTATGTAGAGGGAAATGGCCCCAGAAGGCAATGCTGGGAGTGTGTGGGCTTCTGGTCTCACGAGTGCTTCTTGGCACCTTCTAACATCTGTCATCACCATGTACTTGGCTGACTCTGAAGTCTGGTTGAGGCCACTGGACAGACCTCTCTATGCAGGGAATGATCAGGGATTGTGATGTTACAAGAAACGGCATGAGGATTCCTGGGGAAAACCATTCCTGAGATGGAGGTGTTTCAGAAGAGGGAAGGGAGGCTGTCTCCGTAGGCTCTGTCCTATATGGGTCTGAGGGATGTTGGCAGGGCGGGGTGGCTATGAGACTCCCATCTGGAACCTGGACAGTGGTCTATTTCTGACCTCCAGAGGCACAGGAGGCACCTGTCTGCAAAAGGCAGGGATCTGCCCAATCAGAACATGAGGCCATGCGTGTACTGGGCAGGCCACATGACCACAGAGATATTGGAGAGGTGAATGAACAGTATGTGACCAAGGCCATAGGGACAGTGACAAATGACCTGTGATATTTAACCAAAGGCCTCACATCCAGGACATCTGACATTTAACTGAAAGTGTCTGATGTTTAACAAGGGATGTCAAACTCAGGGTGTCTGATGTTTAACCAAGTGTGTCTAGCCCAGGTGTCTGGGTGCTGTCACGTCAGGTCACCAGCCCTGCAGTGCTTGGTGGGGGTCCAGACTTGCAGAATCCACACTTCTGAATCTCTCCTGGGGCTACAGGTAAGACTCCAGCTTGGTCTAGCTCTGTTCACTCTTGGGATCCATCCATCTTCACAGGGTCCTGTGGATGTGTCTGCTCCCTTCTTAGACACATATTATTCTCAATGCCTTCCTTCTTCTGGCTACCCAAGGTCTTTTCTGTGGCATGGTTTCCATTCCGTTCTCTAGACTGGTTTCAGTTTACAAATTCCAACGCAGCAGCCACAAACAGTCCATCATCCACTGGGAAGCAGAAGTCACCTCTCGTTCTGGCCCATGTGATGTTTAATTTGACACAAGCTAACCCTTTTATATCCTTAGAGTTCCTCCCTTCTCCTGGATGGCCCAGATCCCCCAGACCTCTGTCCCCAATTCCCCTTCCCTGGTCTCTGTCTAGACTGCCACAGGGCTGTGAAGTTGAGCCTGAAACATTGCAGATGTTGCCATTCCATGGAAGACATGGCTCAGATGTTCAAGAAACTAACCCCGGGTCTGGTCTCCTGGGCCTTGTCTCCTCCCCGTTACCTCAGAGCTTTCAAGGTGACGTCTCCTGGTTACAGGGAGTAAGCAGAGCTAGTGTGTAAGAAAGAGAGGGGCCGACCATCTTGCTTTATCCGTCCTATCCCTGGAAGGCCTGGTTTGTCTGCTGATGCCTCAGGGAAGGCCCTGCCTACCCTGCCTTCAAGGATCCAAGAAGACAGGGCTGCCTGTTGAGCAGTGAGTGCTGAGTGCAAAGGAACCAGGACCCCCAGATGACAGGGACAGGCTGCACAGCTTGGGGGGTACATAGCTATGTCCCGGTAGGCTCGCCCCCATGATACGGCTGGAAATGAGACATAAATGCTGATGATACTTGGCTGGAAGACAGCCTGGGGTTAGAGGAAGTCTCGAAGGAGGAACCTGAGCTGAGTGAGGGCAGGTGCCCGGGGTCACAGTGTGACAGGGTGGCTACTGGCTGTTTGCACTCTCCTTAGATAGAACTTGGCCACCTCCCACCAAAGGAATACCAGGTTTCCACTAAGACCTCACTTGGAGCTCCCAAATGTGGCAGAACAAAGGAGGCCCTTTCAGAGCGGACAGCCAGCCTCCTAAGTGACGTGGAGAGATGGGTAAAGGTGGGCAAAACTCTCCCCTAGGCCAATCTACCTCTTGGCTAGCTGAGTGGCTGGCCAACGGTAGGCAACTGGGTAAGATGATGGACCCGACACAGAAGAGCAGAGGGTGGTGGGTGTGAATTCTGCACTGTCATACCAGCCCCAGCACACAGGAGGCTTTCTGGGGGCTGAGAAACTCCAAGGAACGGCACATGCTGGCCTTCTCCTGCCCTACCCTATCCTAAGACAGTGGAGCCCACGCTGTTAGCTCCTGTGGCGACTGGCCCCCTCCTCTGTGCCCTCCCTCCTTCCCCTCCAGGTTTGGTTTCCATAACAACCCCAGAAGGTGGGAGGCTGTTAACTGGCAGGTAATGCCCAGCTTGGGGGGGGGGGCATGAAAATCTCTGCATGTTGGACTGTGACCTGAGCCTGACGAGGTTCCCAGCACCCCTGCACGCGCTTCTAAATTGGATGGGGTGTCAGAGGGAAACCTGGTAAGGAGAGTGAGCTGGGGAGGGACCTCTCCAATCCATCCCTGGCAAGGAGCTGGGACACCGACTTTCAGTCCCAGAACAGCTGCTGACTCTGTCATTATGGGTAGGTAGGTTCTTTCTGAGCCTCAGTTTCCCCAAAGGTAAAAGGGAGGGTTGGATGTTGAGTTTCACTTCATTCAACTTTTGCACCACCAAGACTCCTTTGATCATCCTGTGGACTCATTTCATACAGTTTGTATCCCAGAGGTGGGAACTAGTTGGCTTTCAGGAGGCAGAGTGGACATCAGTCAAAGCTGTGGGACAGGTTTGATTAGTGACAGAGAGCTTCCAGCAGTCCATGTAGTCCTGGCAGAAGCGGACCGGCTACTTCTCTAGATGCTCAGATTTCCAAGAATCAAGTCTGGCTCCCCGGTTGTGCCTGGTTTTGGCACAGGTGTGGCTGTGGTGAGGGTCCAGCTCCCCTGTCGTGACTGTTTTGGGCACAGGTGTGGCTGTGGTGAGGGTCCAGCTCCCCTGTCATGACTGTTTTGGGCACAGGTGTGGCTGTGGTGAGGGTCCAGCTCCCCTGTCGTGACTGTTTTGGGCACAGGTGTGGCTGTGGTGAGGGTCCAGCTCCCCTGTCATGACTGTTTTGGGCACAGGTGTGGCTGGGTTCATTAGGAAGGACATCACATTTTCTTCATGGCTCTTAGTAGAAGGAGTGGTTGGCTATGAATCCCATGGGGTAAGGAGACAGGGATTCTCTAAGACAGGACCCTGTAGGACTTGCCAGGGACATGAAACCACATAGACCATCTTCTAGACATCAGGGCTGAGCTCAGGGTGAGCTGGTCCTGGGTGAAAGCTTTCCCTGGAGTACAGCAGCATCTTTGAGGTAACTCCAGAGGCTCCAGGATGGGGAGGTAGGAGGATCAGCCAGACGCTGGCCACTGTCTTGTCTAAAGCTCTTTATGCTCTGTGGATTGCTGGTCACCCCCACATCCTACAGAGACCCCAGAACCAGAGCCCAACCTGCCACCACACTCCAAACAGCAGGACAGTGAAGCCTCCAGTCTGACAAGTTCTCCCTCTCAAACCCCAGACCCGCCTCCCCACTCCGTTCTCACTGATGATCCTGCTTCTTATTTCACAGAAAATAGAGGCAATCAGATGAGAAATCCTTCTCCTCTCTTCATCAGCTCTATCAATCTACCTCCACCTCCGGCCAGAACTCTGCCTTCCTGAGCTGAAGGTCAATGCTCCCCTCAGCACCTGGATTCCCACTTGCTCAGTAAGCTCAAGGCCTTTGTTCCTGAAATTCCTCAGCCGGCCCCTCTCCCGACCTCACCAGAGGTCCTTTCTCTTCAGGATCATTTCCATTAGTCTCTCTTCTTTCAAAGTCCTGCCTTGGCCCCCATTTCCCTCTGGCCGCCAAGCCATTTTCTGTCTTGTTTCACAGACACTCCATGAACCACATACCCATGTTTTACACTTCCTTCCCCACCCCAGACCCTCTCTACCCAGATGCAGACTCTCCCACCCCTTGTCAGGGCACCAACGGCCACTCACAGTCCAATAGCCCATCTGCTGTTCCTCCTGGTACGCTCTACACTGAGTTTTCTCCCTTGCTGGCTTCTGGGTACCACTCCCCTGGCCATCCTCCCCACAGCTGACCAGTTCCCTCTTTGTGCAATGTTCCCTCCTTTACATATGCGGGTGTTTTGCTTCTATGTATGTCTGTGTACCACATGTGTGCCTGATGTGCCCACACAGGCCAGAAGAGGGCATCAGATCCCCCGGAACTGGAGTTACAGACACCTGTGAGCCACTATGAGTGCTGGGAATCGAACCCAGGTCTTCTGGAAGAACAGCCAGTCTTCTTAATCACTAAACCATCTCACCCTCTGCTCCCCTTTTTAAAAAAGTATTTACTTATGTATGTGGGTGTGTCAATGTGCACCATGTGTGTGCAGTGCCTGTGGACACCAGCAGAGGGCGTCGGGTCCCCTGGAACTGGAGCTGCAGGGGGTTGTGAGACACTCAAAATGGGTGAACTGAACCGCATTCCTCCTTTGATGAGCAGAAGGTCCTCTTAATGACCGACCGACCACTCTCCAGCACTCCCCATGCCCGTTTCTTGACCTCAAGATGTTGATGTGTTCCAGAGCACAGTCTACAGCCATGCTCGGGCCTAGGTTATCTTGTCTGGCTTTCAATGTCTTCAATTCCCCAGTGGCTTCTAATTGATTCCTCCGCCCTGGATCACATTCCCCAACTCCAGACTGGAAGATCTTTTGTATTTCACCCTTCCACACTTAAGATATCCCCAGCTGTACTTCTGACTCTTTTCCCCCTTCAGCTGGCTCCTCCCTTGGGGTCTCCATTTCCACAAATGGTGCTGCCATCCACCCATCTGTTACAAGTGAAACCCATCAGTCACACCTCCAAACCTCCTCTACCCTGCTCAAACACTGGTCTCAGCCACTCCCCTCTCTCCTGGCTATGAAAGTAGGCTACTGGCTGCTGCCTGTCTCTGCCCATTTCTATCTCCAGTCTGTGGTCCACACAGCAGCTCAATCATCTCACAGCTCTGCCAGCTCTCTTCCCCTAGTGGTCCTCATCCTGTCTGGCTCTTACATGACCTTTGAGGACACACAGTATGGTCTACCCCCAACCTACCACTCTTCAACTTCATCTCCTACTAGTCTTTGCTCATTCAGCCCCGCCCAGGCATGACTCTACACTTCAGGTAGGTGGTATATTGTCTCCCTATCTGTAAAATGGTAGGCCTGGAGTCAGTTTATAAATACCTAGAAATAGCCTCAGATAAATGTTCTATCCACCATGCTCTCCATCTAGCCTGGAAGTGCCCCCAAACATCCCAAGAGTCCAGCTCCTCTAAGTTCACTCTCCTCTACAGCATAGCTTAGGGACATTCAAGAGTCCGAGACAGTGGGAACTGAATTGAGCTCTGATCCCAGCAAGCTCTTCTGTGCCAGGGGAAGCCAGGTGCATGGGCATGGAGTACAGCTCCCAGCTCTTTGCTGAGATGCAGAGCTCAGTCCAGGACACACCAGGTCCTTAGCTTGAAAAGAAAGCGTCTGCCAGGTCAGTTCCTGACCAGGACTTCAACACGACAGCCCTGCCCTCATCAGCAGTCTCACTGGAGCCAGGTACCTGGTCTATGACATCCTTCGGGGGGAGCACCTCAACCCTGATCTCTCTGCGTGTCCTCTAGGAAGGGAAATGAGGCTGTAGCTGGGGCTACAGTACGCCTGGGGTCATGATCACCTTGTGGTGGGCTCCCTGTGTGTCCTGTTCCAGTTTTCTTGCTGGTAAAATGTGACTAAGAGAGACATCTAATCCTGCAGCCCAGAGGCTGCATGCTGCTGCACATGGCCCAGGATAACGATGAATGGGCCCAACAGAAAACTGTAAACTTGCTTAAAATATCAAGATGGTGGGGTTTGGGCATGTACTTTATAGGTGATTATATCATCTTGCAATGTCAAAAGATTGAACATGGCTGGCTGCCTCTAGCATACCTCCTTGGCTGGTGTGAGGATC